>NW_021178611.1:0-525 GCF_002162155.2 Triticum dicoccoides
TAATAAGTTATTAAAAATAAAAAAGAGGTGCAAAACAAATCATTAAATGCATGAAAAATATCAAATGAAGGCATAAATGGTTGAAAGTTGATGGCGTCGCTTTGAATGATGCATACTGAATGCACAAAAAGTCTGGAGTTGTAAATAGTTTAAAAAATGAAATGTCTTTGTAACAGATGAGTTTAATTTCATCAGAAACCTGAATACTTCGAAAGAGATTGTCCAGTTTGTAAACAAAGTGCATCCAGTTTTTGCCGTAACCCTCTCTACTTTTTTGAACAATCTATGTGGGTGAAATGATGATACCATGCCAAGTTTCAACTTTTTCAGAGTTCATTTGTAGTGCTTTTCAATTTCCAGGTCATTTAGCTCAAAACAAATCATTGAATGCATGAAAAATATCAAATGAAGGCAGAAATGGTTGAAAGTTGATGGCGTCGCTTTGAATGATGCATACTGAATGCACAAAAAGTCTGGAGTTGTAATAAGTTTAAAAAAATGAAATGTCTTTGTAACAGATGAGTT
>NW_021178612.1:0-1977 GCF_002162155.2 Triticum dicoccoides
GGTGAGCCAGTCTTCTGGCTTCATGGTCCCATTGTACTTGGGGGTGTCGCGGGGGAGCATGAATCCTTTGGGAAAGGGCTCGTCCCGGATGCGTGGGCCGAAGCACGCCGGCCCGATAGCGCTGCTCTCCTCCACCTCCACGGAGCGAGCGACCTGATCGAGGCGGTGGCGGGCGTCGGCGTCATTGATGGCGCGCGGGCCGACTCGACTAGCGGCCAGGCCCCGGCGGGCCGGGTCAGTTGGAGCCGGACGCCGGCCATGTTGGCCGGGTCCGTGCTGGGTTTCCAGGGCGAACTCGTCGCCCAGGACGCTGGCGGCTATGGCGGCCGGGTCGCGCCGAGTCCGGTCTTGGCCAGAGTGCACCTCGCCGGGAGGCGAGGAAGCCGTGTGCAGAAGTTCGCAGGGTCCGCCAAGGCGTGCGGAGCCGGACCCCGCCGGCTTGGTGAGCTGGTTGAGGCAGTCCTGCTGGGTGTTGGCCGCATTGAGGAGCTGACGCATCCGCCTGATGCGCTCCTGCAGCTCCTCACCCATGAGCTAGTACAGGCCGACTGCGGCTACCTGGGCAGCGCGCATGTTCTTCACTGGGGTCTCGGAGACGGTCCGGACGGTGCCGAGGGACTGGCTGATCGCTCCTCCCTGGGTACGCACATCGGCGACCCGGCTTGGCTCGGCCGCAGCAGGCACGAATCTGTAGGCGGTGCTGTACTCCAGCTGAGCGGCTTCCAGGCGATGCTTGGTGGCGACTAGCGTTTCGGACAGGTCCAGCATCTGTTGGCGCCTTTCCTTGAGCTAAGTTTGGGCCTCAGCGATGTTGGTGGCATCGATGTCGGTACCGATGGGGATGCGGAGGCTTTGCATAGTGGCGCACAACGGATCGGACAGCTTGGTCCGTTCCGCTGCGGCCCTGGCTTCTGCGACCTTCCTCGACTTGCTCGACGAGGAGGAGGCGCCATCGCCGGTGACGAAAACCTCCACATGGACATCCATTGCCCCGGCGGAAATGCCACCACCGAGGGAGAGGGGAGAGTCGGAGTAGCTGAGCACCTCGCTGGGGTACTCATCGGCCGCGAACGCATCGAAGATGCGCAGCATGGCGAAGGAGGCGGCGAGCGCGCCGACGACGTCATCCGCCAGCACGAGGGACTCACCGGAGTAGGAGAAGGGCCCCGTCTGAAGCATGCTCCCGGCCAGCTCCTCGAGCTGCCCCATGGTGGGTGCCAACTGTCGTGGTGGGCGCACGGCAGATGCCAAGGGATGGCTAAAGAGAGGAGGAAGCTCGAGGCGCTAGTGGGCTCCAAAGGCGAGGTTGGCATGAGCGGGCGCGGGATGCCGGACATACCCAGGTTTGGGGCTCTCCGGAGAGATAATACCCTTAGTCCTGCCGAGTGTAGTTTGATGTTCGATAGTACAATGTCGCTCCTGGAGCTATGTTGGAGAGGAAGGGAGCTGGCCAAGGCTTAGGCTGCCCGTTCTCTCTGGGGTGGCTGTTTCGAGGGCTAGCTACTTACTTGCTCCTGTTCTCTACATACATCACATCTCATGCCCGTACATGTGTGGTCTCCTGGGGGGTTTTATAGACCAACCCCCCAGGGATACACTGGTAATATTATGATTCGGTGGGTCCGGGTTATCAGCGTCCGGGATCCCGGGCTGGGTCCCGCCGGGGGCCTGTGGTTTGCCGGGTTCCCCTAGGTGCGGGCCCCGCATGCCTAGGGGGACTGTGTGCCGTCTTGTCGATCGTCAGGGTGAGGCCGAGTCAAGTCGTGTACAGTGATGCCCCGTCAGGTCGCCGCTTGCTGTTGTCAGCAGCGAGGGCGGGGGCACTATAGCCACGCCAGCCCTGGTCAGCGGGTAGGTGAGGGGCACTGTTGCCACGCTCCGGCTGACCATAGGCATGGGTGGGGGCACTGTTGCCTTGGTCATCGGTGATTGAAGTCTCGTCCCATTGTACGGCCTGGATGGGACGGGAGCTGACCC
>NW_021178613.1:0-1305 GCF_002162155.2 Triticum dicoccoides
ATGATATGGCCAATATCATTTTGCTCCTTTTGATCTTCATCTTCGGGGCTCCATGATCATCATCGTCACCGGCATGACACCATGATCTCCATCATCATGATCTCCATCATCGTGTCTTCATGAAGTTGTCACGCCAACGACTACTTCTACTTCTATGGCTAACGCGTTTAGCAATAAAGTAAAGTAAGTTACATGGCGTTCTTCAATGACACGCAGGTCATACAAAAAATAAAGACAACTCCTATGGCTCCTGCCGGTTGTCATACTCATCGACATGCAAGTCGTGAATCCTATTACAAGAACATGATCAATCTCATACATCACATATATCATTCATCACATCCTTTTGGCCATATCACATCACATAGCATTCCCTGCAAAAACAAGTTAGACGTCCTCTAATTGTTGTTGCATGTTTTACGTGGCTGCTATGGGTTTCTAGCAAGAACGTTTCTTACCTACGCAAGACCACAACGTGATATGCCAATTGCTATTTACCCTTCATAAGGACCCTTTTCATCGAATCCATTCCGACTAAAGTGGGAGAGACTGGCACCCGCTAGCCACCTTATGCACCAAGTGCATGTCAATCGGTGGAACCTGTCTCACGTAAGAGTACGTGTAAGGTCGGTCCGGGCCGCTTCATCCCACAATACCGTCGAAACAAGATTGGACTAGTAACGGTAAGCATATTGAACAACATCAACGCCCACAACTACTTTGTGTTCTACTCGTGCAAAGAATCTACGCAATAGACCTGGCTCTGATACCACTGTTGGGGAACGTAGCAGAAATTCAAAAATTTTCCTACGTAACACCAAGATCTATCTATGGAGAGACCAGCAACGAGTAGAAAGGAGAGAAGAGTGCATCTACATACCCTTGTAGATCGCTAAGCGGAAGCGTTCAAGTGAACGGGGTTGATGGAGT
This sequence comes from Triticum dicoccoides, assembly GCF_002162155.2. NCBI lineage: Eukaryota > Viridiplantae > Streptophyta > Magnoliopsida > Poales > Poaceae > Triticum > Triticum dicoccoides. The sequence goes on from NW_021178613.1 coordinate 931, forward strand.
CGTACTCGTCGTGATTCAGATCACCGATGATCAAGTGCCGAACGCACGGCACCTCCGCGTTCAACACACGTACAGCCCGGTGACGTCTCCCACGCCTTGATCCAGCAAGGAGAGAGGGAGAGGTTGAGGAAGACTCCATCCAGCAGCAGCACAACGGCGTGGTGGTGGTGGAGGAGCGTGGCAATCCCGCAGGGCTTCGCCAAGCACCATGGGAGAAGAGGAGGAGGGAGAGGGGCAGGGCTGCACCAACGAGAGATCAAATCGCGTCTTATGGGCAGCCCTATGCCTCACTATTTATAGGGGGAGAGGGGGCTGCGCCCCCCTCTAGGGTTTCCCACCCCCAAGGGGTGCGGCCAGCCCTAGATGGCAAAGGGG
>NW_021178614.1:0-1000 GCF_002162155.2 Triticum dicoccoides
CACGCCTTGATCCAGCAAGGAGAGAGGGAGAGGTTGAGGAAGACTCCATCCAACAGCAGCACAACGGCGTGGTGGTGGTGGAGGAGCGTGGCAATCCAGCAGGGCTTCGCCAAGCACCATGGGAGAGGAGGAGTAGGGAGAGAGGTAGGGCTGTGCCAGAACTTCGTGTATAGCTCCCATGCGCCTCCCCACTATATATAGGGGTGGAGGGGCTGGTTTCTTGCCCTCCAAGTCCATTGGGGCGTTGGCCAAGGTGGGAGGAAAGAAATCTCATTATTTCCTTCCCCACCGATTGTTATCCCCCCTTTTTAGGGATCTTGATCTTATCCCTTCTGGATATGATCTTATTCCTTCTAAGGGGGGATCTTGGTGCGCCTTGACCAGGGGTGTGGGGCCTTGCCCCCACTACCCACGTCCATGTGGGTCCCCCCATGCAGGTGGGCCCCACTCCGGAACCTTCTAGAACCTTCCCGGTACAATACCGAAAAATCCCGAACATTTTCCGGTGGCCAAAATAGGACTTCCCATATATAAATCTTTACCTCCGGACCATTCCGGAACTCCTCGTGACGTCCGGGATCTCATCCGGGACTCCGAACAACATTCGGTAACCACATACAAACTTCCTTTATAACCCTAGCGTCATCGAACCTTAAGTGTGTAGACCCTACGGGTTCGGGAGACATGTAGACATGACCGAGACGTTCTCCGGTCAATAACCAACAGCGGGATCTGGATACCCATGGTGGCTCCCACATGTTCCACGATGATCTCATCGGATGAACCACGATGTCAAGGACTTAATCAATCCCGTATTCAATTCCCTTTGTCTATCGGTATGTTACTTGCCCGAGATTCGATCGTCGGTATCCAATACCTTGTTCAATCTCGTTACCGGCAAGTCACTTTACTCGTTCCGTAACACATCATCCCGTGATCAACTCCTTGGTCACATTGCGCATATGATGATGTCCTACCGAGTGGGCCCAGAGATACCTCT
>NW_021178615.1:0-2114 GCF_002162155.2 Triticum dicoccoides
CTGAGTACCTTTGTACTCATGTTGCTATAATTTACATTTTTACAGAAGACGCTGCAACCCCTTCTGATGGGTTCTACATAGACGTTGACATCAATGAGTAGGCTAAGGCCCAGGTGGTGATCCTGAGCTTGTGAAGGACCACGTAGTATAGCTAGGCTTTCCAAGCCTCTTTTATTTTACTAGTTGTCTGTACTCAGACAAGTTACTTCCGCTGCTGGTTTGTATGACTGTATGACTTGAATGCTGGGTCGTGTGACCTGTACCTTGGTGTATGTTATGTATGGCTCTCTGAGCCTTAAATAAAGTACTTGTGTCATAGAGTCATGTTGTGATGCCTTGTTGTATTTGCACATATCGAGCATATTGTGTGTATGATTGAAATGCTTGGTATGTGTGGGATCTGACTATCTAGTTGTTTATCCTTAGTAGCCTCTCTTACCGGGAAATGTCTCCTAGTGTTACCACTGAGCCATGGTAGCTTGCTACTGCTCTGGAACACCTAGGCTGGCCGGCATGTGTCCTTCTTCGTTCCTGTGTCTGTCCCTTCGGGGAAATGTCACGCATTGAGTACCGGAGTCCTGTTAGCCCGCTACAGCCCGGTTTACCGGAGTCCTGCTAGCCCAGCGCTACAGCCCGGACCCACTTGCTGATGACCGACATGTTCGAAGCTGGGTCATGGATGCCTGTCCCTGTAAGTCTGTGCCACTTTGGGTTTACGACTAGTCATGTCAGCCCGGGCTCCTTATCATATGGATGCTAGCGACACTATCATATACGTGAGCCAAAAGGCGCAAACGGTCCCGGGCAAAGGTAAGGCGACACCCGTGGGGATACCGTGCGTGAGGCCGCAAAGTGATATGAGGTGTTACCGGCTAGATCGATGTGACATTGAGTCGGGGTCCTGACAGCGTTGGCATCAGAGCCGGACTGCCTGTAGGTTCTCCAAGCCAAACTGGTCGATGTTGAGTCTAGAAATTCTTTAGTTATATGTAGGGGAATTGTTTGTGGGTTGGCACGTAAGGCTCTTTTTACTCCTTTATCTTATAACATTCTGATCTGAGTCAGTCTATTCTTCCACCGGGGGTTAAGGAATTAGGATCTATTCTCTCTATCAGGATCACGTGTTACTAATCAGTAGTACCTTATAGGTTTGATGGATAGAAGCCTAGTTCAATTCTACTACCACATTATGTTGCTAGGATGGACTCAGAACTTGATATGATGATGTTGAGTGTGTATGAAATCCTTTGTCAAATGTCTCAAAATCCTTCTTGAGCATTTACAGTTGTTATGCTGCCGAAATTTTGTTAGAAATTCTAATGCCTTTGCATTATGATTGTGTTTTCAGATGGCCACTCGCGACCTCAATCAAGTGGTTCGCCTGACTCGATGCCTAGATGTACCTGGTCATACCGCCATGTTGGTCAGGGTAATGACTGAGGCTGGATACCGTTGGTATCCTGAGTACACGGTCGAAGAGCAATTTCGGGACTTTAATCAAAGCCAGTATCTCTGCACTGTCAGGATATTTCCATCTTATCCTGGATCCACCGAGCCCCTTCACTGCTCCTATGGACTCGGGGTTACTATTGAGATGGTTGTGCAGGACGCCGCCTACTCTATGATGACCATCATGCGAGTCAGGTCTGGCCTATTTCGGGACTCTGATTTCCGGTATATGCCAGGATCACTTCCGGGAGCCCAAGGGTATCTCCAGGCTATCTATGCTGACCCCACTCAGGAGGATTCACGGACTCGCACCACTGCTGAGATGCTCGAGGATAAGGACCGTGAAAATCGGGCCTTGAGGTTAGAGCTCTTCAATACCCGTGCTGACCACTGGGCCACATTGACTCGGTTTGCACCGGCGGTGCAAGCTGGATATTCGGATATGCGCGATCTCTATCCTGTGAGATCTGCTCTGCCAGACGTGATGGGTTGGCGTGATGTAGGAGGCATCACCCCACCTCGCGGTCCCCGCAGGCCACCGTCTGTTGGTCCAAGACCTCATCCTAGCCCCTATGGTCCACAAGCTCCGCGAGATCGTCTGTTTCCGGATGATCATGTTGAGCTTCCAGGCTATGGAGGTGATTTCTACGAGAACTACTACGGAT
>NW_021178616.1:0-1119 GCF_002162155.2 Triticum dicoccoides
TATGTGTGTTGATTGTAGAGGCATTAATAATATTACTATTCGTTATCGTCATCCTATTCCTAGGCTAGATGATATGCTTGATGAATTGAGTGGCTCTACAATATTCTCCAAAGTTGATTTGCGTAGTGGCTACCATCAAATTCGTATGAAATTGGGAGATGAATGGAAAACAGCATTTAAAACTAAGTTTGGATTATATGAGTGGTTAGTCATGCCTTTTGGGTTAACTAATGCACCTAGTACTTTCATGAGATTAATGAACGAAGTTTTACGTGCTTTCATTGGACGATTTGTGGTAGTTTACTTTGATGACATATTGATTTATAGCAGATCTTTGGAAGAACATTTGGAACATTTACGTGCTGTTTTTATTGCTTTACGTGATGCACGTTTGTTTGGTAACCTTGGGAAGTGCACCTTTTGCACCGATCGAGTATCTTTTCTTGGCTATGTTGTTACTCCACAGGGAATTGAAGTTGATAAAGCCAAGATTGAAGCTATTGAGAGTTGGCCGCAGCCCAAAACGGTCACACACGTGAGGAGTTTTCTTGGCCTCGCTGGATTCTATAGGCGTTTTGTGAGAGATTTCAGCACCATTGCTGCACCTCTCAATGAGCTTACAAAGAAAGATGTGCCTTTTCTTTGGGGTACCGCACAGGAAGAAGCCTTCTCGGTATTGAAAGATAAGTTGACACATGCTCCTTTACTCCAACTTCCTGATTTTAAGAAGACTTTTGAGCTTGAATGTGATGCTAGTGGAATTGGATTAGGAGGTGTGTTATTACAAGATGGCAAACCTGTTGCATACTTTTCTGAAAAATTGAGTGGGCCTAGTCTGAATTATTCTACTTATGATAAAGAATTATATGCTCTTGTTCGGACTTTAGAAACATGGCAACATTATTTATGGCCCAAAGAATTTGTTATACATTCTGATCATGAATCTTTGAAACATATTAAAAGTCAAGCTAAACTGAATCGTAGACATGCTAAATGGGTTGAATTCATTGAGACTTTCCCTTATGTCATTAAACACAAGAAGGGAAAAGAAAATGTTATTGCTGATGCATTGTCTCGTCGCTATACTATGCTTTCACAACTTGACTTCAAAATATTTGG
>NW_021178617.1:0-1062 GCF_002162155.2 Triticum dicoccoides
ACAATTCATCATTCATCACAACTTCTGGCCATATCACATCACATGATCAATCGCTGCAAAAACAAGTTAGACGTCCTCTAATTGTTGTTGCATCTTTTACGTGGCTGCAATTGGGTTCTAGCAAGAACGTTTTCTTACCTACGAATCACCACAACGTGATTTTGTCAACTTCTATTTACCCTTCATAAGGGCCCTGTTCATCGATTCTGCTCCAACTAAGGTGGGAGAGACAGACACCCGCCAGCCACCTTATGCAACTTGTGCATGTCAGTCGGTGGAACCGGTCTCACGTAAGAGTACGTGTAAGGTTGGTCCGGGCCGCTTCATCCCACAATACCGTTGAGCAAGAAAAGACTAGTAGAGGCAAGTAAGATGACAAAATCCACGCCCACAACAAAGTTGTGTTCTACTCGTGCAAAGAGAACTACGCATAGACCTAGCTCATGATGCCACTGTTGGGGAACGTTGCAGAAAATTAAAATTTTTCCTACGGTTTCACCAAGATCCATCTATGAGTTCATCTAAGCAACGAGTCTAGGGAGAGAGTTTGCATCTACATACCACTTGTAGATCGCGTGCGGAAGCTTGCAAGGTGATGATGTAGTCGTACTCGACGTGATCCAAATCACCAATGACCAGCGCCAAACGGACGGCACCTCCGCGTTCAACACACGTACGGAACAGCCACGTCTCCTCCTTCTTGATCCAGCAAGGAAGGGAGGAGAGGTTGAGGGAGATGGCACCAGCAGCAGCACGACGGCATGGTGTTGATGGAGCTGCAGTACTCCGGCAGAGCTTCGCTAAGCACTATGGAGGTGGAGGAGGTGTTGGGGAGGGAGAAGGAGGCAACCAAAGGCCAGGGCGTTCAGGTATGAAGTCCCTCCTCTCCCCCACTATATATAGGGGTGCCAAGGGGGGGTGGCCGGCCCTAGGAGATCCAATCTCCTAGGGGGTGCGGCGGCCAAGGGGGGTTTTCCCTCCCCCCAAGGCACCTAGGAGGTGCCTTACCCTCCTAGGACTCTTGCCCCCTTAAACCCTAGGCGCATGGGCCTATGTGGGGCT
>NW_021178618.1:0-1247 GCF_002162155.2 Triticum dicoccoides
GAACCCCGGCCGCCGCAGCCGAGCTCGCCGCCGTCGACTCCGGCCACCCCGACCCCAACGGACTCCGCCAAGAGCCGCGGGTCGTCCTCAGCTTCACTCCGGTGGCCTCCGCGGTTCATTTGGTGGCCGAAACGACCAAAACCACTATCGCCGCCGCACTGATGGTCGCCGCCGGCCAGAACTCCGGCGAGCTGACATGGCCTAGTTAATTAGCCACTAAACCACCACCTACTGACGCTGACAAGTGGGCCCCAGGGCTTAGTCAAAGCTAACCAGCCCGGGTCAACACGGGATTAGCCCCTGTGTCACTGACGTGTGGACCCCACACGTCAGGTTTGACCCGAGCCAGCCCTGTTGACCTGCTGATGTCACTGTGACGTCAGGCTGACGCAGTAAATGATATTTCTGGATTTAAATTAAATCAGGAAATTCCAGAATATTATTTAAACTTCAAAAATTCATAAATTTTATTCTGTAACTCCAAATTGGACAAATTATATATGAAAAATGATCAGAAAAATCCAATCTATCCATCTGTACTATTTTCATGCATGATCCAACAAGTTAAATGGATGTTTTAATCAGAACAAGGAAAAGCACTTTAAAAGGCCATATTTGAAATTGAAATTTGAATCTTTGATTCAAATTTGTTCAAACCCTTCTGGCTTTAGTTGCATTAGCCCAACACACTCATATTGCCATGTTTCATGCATGCATCATATTGTTGCACATTGTTTGGTGATGCCTGTGTATCGTTATCCTTTACGACAGGATCTGTCCCCGAGGAATACCGTGACTACCCTAACGAAGAACCGTATCCGTGCATCGAACCATCAGGCAAGCAACCAACCATTTGATCATATCGATACAATCCCATGTTCTCGCTCCTGCTCTCTTTTACTGCATTAAGACAACACGATTCAAACTGCTGTGTGCTACGGTAGTTGAACCCATTTCCTCTGCATGACCTGTCATTGCCACAGTAACTAGATGAAACCCACTAGCATGTGTAGGAGTTGATTGAGCCATATGTATGTGTTGTTCCTACCTTGCTATGCCTGCTATGCTTAGAGTCGTGTCAGGTCTGGTTCATCTGGGTGATGGGCTAGAGTGAAATGATTATGTCGGTAATGAGAGTGGTGTGGTGAACACGATTTGGTAAAGGTATCGATGAGAGGCCATGTAGGAGTACATGGTGGGTTGTTTCATTGAAGCCGACCTTAAGCACTGAGATCTGTATGTGTGAT
>NW_021178619.1:0-1261 GCF_002162155.2 Triticum dicoccoides
CAAGACTTACATCAGATCCTACATACATGCATATTATCAAGAAGGGTTGGTGGAGTTATTGCAGCAAGCCAGCTTTGACTCTTGGCTAGACTATCCTACGATACTCCAACTTGAAATGGTTTTGCGCACACGAGTCCACTACTCACCACTTCAATACACTACCGAGGATCCACCTCCGTCTCCCTACGGAAAAGCCATCCTCGGCACTCACACTTATCTTGAGGCTTTTAGTAGTTTCCATTTACTTGTCTATGAACTGTATAGGCAACCAAGTAGTCCTTTACCGCGGACGCGGCTATTCGAATAGATCATGATAACCCTGCAGGGGTGTACTTCTTCATACATGTTTCCACCACTTAGCGTCTGCACACGACATGTGCTCGGCAGACTTCAAGCGAAAGCCGACGTGGGTGTAGACCACGACCTACCTAAACACTTAAGCCTCTAGTCCAGGTTTATCGCCTATCCAGGTTCCATCCGCAGGGAGTCCGGCCGAGGTTTCCCATACGGCCCCGAACGATGTGAACAGGGTTTCCGAGATACCTAACGGGTATTCGGTACACCCGGCCACGTACCTACCGCATCACAGCCCACCCCTATGGTCAGCGCTGTCCACGGCCTCCAGTAGGCTACAAACACCAGAAACTACTTGCAACTCCTAGACAGAGAGCTAGGGTGAATAAGAAGTCGAGCGGGGTCATATTTCAGGGCCCAATGCATGGTAGTAGCTGTATCTTAAATCACACATACAGATCTCAGTGCTCAAGGTCGGCTTCAATGAAACAACCCACCATGTACTCCTACATGGCCTCTCATCGATACCTTTACCAAATCGTGTTCACCACACCACTCTCATTACCGACATAATCATTTCACTCTAGCCATCACCCAGATGAACCAGACCTGACACGACTCTAAGCATAGCAGGCATAGCAAGGTAGGAACAACACATACATATGGCTCAATCAACTCCTACACATGCTAGTGGGTTTCATCTAGTTACTGTGGCAATGACAGGTCATGCAGAGGAAATGGGTTCAACTACCGTAGCACACAGCAGTTTGAAACGCGTTGTCTTAATGCAGTAAAAAAGAGCAGGAGCGAGAACATGGGATTGTATCGATATGATCAAATGATTGGTTGCTTGCCTGATGGTTCGATGCACTGATACGGTTCTTCGTTAGGGTAATCACGGTACTCCTCGGAGGCAGAACCTGTCGCAAAGGACACCGATACACAACCATCACCAAACAATGTGCAA
>NW_021178620.1:0-1219 GCF_002162155.2 Triticum dicoccoides
GAATGAACAAGGGGGTTTTGCTTGCCTGGCACTTCTGAAGATAACATTGAGTCTTCATCAGTGTCAACGATCGCGTCATCGGTATCACGTCTATCGAGAGGGGACAAATACCGGCAACACAGAAGGGAACACAATTAATGCAATGCACAATATGATGCATGATCATGACATGGCAAAATGAATGTGTTTTGGGCTAATGCAACTAGCAACAGATTAAATGAAGTTGGTTTGAATACAAGATTCAAATTCAAACTCCATATGTGATTATTCAAATGCCATTTAATTGATTTGTGCTAAACAGCACCTATAAGTTGTTCTAACATGCATGAAAATGGTACAGATGGATTCCTTGAATTTTTCTGATAATTTTTCATATATAAATTATTTAATTTGGAGTTACGGTTAATTTTCTATGATTTATTGAAGTTTTAGGCATTTTCTGGAATTTCCTGAATTATAATAAATCCAGAAAATCAATTACTGCGTCAGCCTGACGTCAGTGTGACGTCAGTGGTCAATGGGACATGGTCCGGGTCAAACCTGACAGTGGGTCCCGCGTGTCAGTGTGATTAGCTTAACTAAAATTAATTAAAACTAATCCTAATAGTTAACAGGGCTGGGCCCCACCTGTCATTGACTCAGGAGAGTCAACCGGGGCCCACCCGTGGTCAAAGTCAAAGTCGGCTGCCGGCGTTTAACCGCCGGCGAGCCCGACGCGGCGGCGAGAGTGGTTTTGGCCACTCCGGCGACCAAATGGGCCGCGGAGGGCATCTAGGAGGAGCTGGGGACGAGCCGAAGCTCTTGGTGGAGTCAGTTGCGCTCGGGGCGGCCGGAATCGGTGCCTGCGGCGACCTAGGCGGCCGCCGGAGCTCGGGCGAGCTCGGGCTCGATGCTGCGGTGCACTAGAGGGGAAACGGAAGGGCGCTGCAGGCTCCTGGGAGGGCGGCGAACTTGGTAGCATGCTCGGGCGCCAGCTGGGGTGGCCCTGGCCACGGCGGCGCCATGGCCGGTGGCGGGGAGTTTCCGGTGAGGTGGAAACGGCGGCTACGGAGGCCGAACAAACACGGGGCTAGGGGGAGAGGAAGAGGAGTTCACCGTGGAGAGGGAGAGGTGGTCAGCGGGCTCGGGGGCGTCCTGTCGGCGGCGAATTCGGCGACAGCGATCGGCGGGTCCGAGGAGGGGAAGAACGTCGGGGCGGCGCTTCGGGGCTTCTCCGGTC
>NW_021178621.1:0-2353 GCF_002162155.2 Triticum dicoccoides
GAATATATTCTCTCTCGTAGAATAACTCTCAGTAGTATCTCATTCATCCTATTGCAAACCCTCGCACGAGGTATTTCACCATCAATAAACAACAGTAAGCGGGACTCAGAGTATTACTCCACTATAGAGGCCTGAACCTGGGTAAATTCCCCGTGCACCCTTTGATCTGTAAATATGCACCTATTTTTTGAATTTACAACTTTTTAAAATCCGCCATTTTTTTGAATTTTGTTAAAAATGGAAAGTTAAAAAAGAGAAACAAACGGAGAAAAAAATAAGCGCATATTTGGCGCATCCTTTACCATGAATTGCCACTATAACACGTGTCGCTAGCTCACCGCCTGCTCTGCTTTGTGAAATTCAAGAAAAAGTTCATGGATACTAAAATTGTCATGGATTTAAAAAAACAGCTCCAAAAACGCAGTTACTGGTTTTTTTATATATTTGAAAATTTCACTAATTCAAAAAGTATTTACATTTGAAAAAAAATGTTCATGAATTGTAAATTTTTCATAAATTACACACTTGAAAATATGTTCAAGATTTCTGAAAATTGCCTTTAATTTTTAAAAAGTTCACATATTTGAAAAAATATTCAAGAATTTACAAATGTGCACAAATTTTGAAATGCTCATGAATTTAAAACAAGAAAAATGAAAAAAAGGGGGAGTAAAAAAACAAACATGGAAAAAAGACTAAAAGAAAACTAGTAAATATCGACGCGTGCTAACGATCTGATGAACTGATCCTGTCAAACGTCTGGAAAGCGTTTTCGTTTATTCTTCTTGTTGTGCATCTTCTCAGTCCAATTTTTCTTTTATTGTTTTGTTCGGCCTTTTTTTCCTTTGATTTCTTATTTCTTTGGTTTTTTGGAGTTTTCTCGGTGAAAAGGGGCTGATAAATAGATGGACGTGTTGTAACTTGTATACGGTGTTAAAAATTGTTCAAACCTGACATGGATGCCTACAATGGGCATGCCCACCTACCTGCAAAAGTTAGAATCATTTCAAGTATTTCAAAAAATAGACCACGTTGACTGGAGGGTGTTCGGGTAGGCTAGAATGTTCCCTCTAAGAGCATGTTGTTTCTTGACATCCTTAAAATGGCTCTAATTTGTTCCATGGCCTTGTACGACCAACTCAGGGCACCATGCCAAGTTGTTTAGGTTTCGATATTTTTGCATTTTTGGAGTTTTCTTAGTGAAAAGAAGTCGATAAATGAACAGATGTGTCACAACTTGCATAGGGTGTTAAAAAAATCGTTAAAACCTAACATGGATGTCCACAATGGGCATGCGCACTTGCTTGCAAAAGTTGGAGTCATTTCAAGGAGTTCCAAACTATATACCATATTGAACGGGGGTGTTCGGGTAGGCGAGAAGGTTCCATCTAATAGCATGTTGTTTTTTGACATCATTGAAATGACTCAAATTTTTTCCATGGCTTTGTATGAGCAATTCAAGAATCGTGCGAAGTTGTTTAGGTTTTCAATAATTTTTTATTTTTTGGAGTTTTCCCAGTGAAAAATGCAGGTAAATTGTCGAACGTGTCGCAATCGCATATGGTGCTTCAAACTTGGCATGGATATCTACAATGGGCATGCCCACCTTCTTGTAAAAGTTGGAGGTCATTTCAAAGATGCCCAAATAAATCATGTTGAACGGGGAGTGTTCTGGTAGACGAGAAGGCTCTGTCTAAAAGCATGTTGTTTCTCGATATCCTTGAAATGACTCCAATTTTTTTCATGGCTTTGTATGACACAAAACTCGGTACATCTACTTTAATTGTTGATTGTGATTTAGTTTGTAGTACTGCAGACTAGTTCTAAGTTAGTGGAAACACTGCCCAACCGCCCCCTATTTCTTTTACGTTCTACGTAGGCCTCCCAAAACACTGCCCAACCGCCCCCTTTTTGTATATAAACCAGCGTTGAACAAGTGGCACGTCCCTATTAATAGAATTTTCAAGTAAAGATAGCTAAATACATATAGGAAGCTAACTTTCTTCACGCTCCATCAAAATGCACAGAGATTAGCGATGTTGCCCACCCTAATTTCCGTGCAAATCGTACATGATGAAGGGGAGTTGTGGCAGAGGAAAGGTACATGCACCGGTGAAGAGGGCGACAGGATGGCGGAAGTCGGTGGCGGCGGCGCCCGCTCTCGGCACTTGGTGCTGCGGGGAAGGGGTGCTGGGCCTCGTCGCTTCCCTTAGCCATAGGAGTGGGCCTTGACTTCATGGGGTTGGGACTTTTAGAGCAGAGAGCTGTAAATTTTATTTTTTGGGAGAAATAGAGGGTACAAAGGAGATCAAATTTTGAGAATATATGAAACATAAATCTATTTGTAAAAACT
>NW_021178621.1:7099-9273 GCF_002162155.2 Triticum dicoccoides
GTGGAGATTTCATCTATCCCCTTGGATATGTCAGTTTATGGAAATCCTTATAACTTAAAAAATATTGTTTTCTTTATGTGGTGCCGTACTAACTATGTGATAAAACTTAAAATAGGCTTGGAAATTATGGAAAGAGGGAAGATGGATCGAACTTGTTGAAACCTCATTGCTTCCCAATTGTCATTTGACAGTAACGATGAGGTGTGTTAACATTGCACTGTTGTGTGTACAAGAGAATGCAATGGATCGTCCAACCATGTTGGATGTTGTTGCAATGCTAAGTAGCATGACGATGAATCTACATGAGCCTAAGCATCCAGCGTATTTCAATTTAATGGTAGGCAACGAAGAGTCATCTACAACTACTCTACCATGCAGTGTTAATGATGTAACCATATCTGCCACAACTCCTAGGTAGATCTTTTTGTGTCATCTGATTATTGCCAAGTCAATGTTGATTCAGTGCTATCATAGATGTTGTTTTGTGCATTCCATACGTGGAAGTGTAATTTATAGTGTATACCTTTTTCTCTAAACCATACTTGGAATGCTTTTTGTACGATGGACATAGCCAACCAAAACCATAGTTATGCTTGCACAAATTTTCAAATAACAATACATACTTTTGGTGGCAGTTGGAGTTATCATTCTCTCAAGCTTTCTCTGGAATATGGCAGATTGATCCATGATGTAGGAACAAGATGTTACATTAATAAATTATCCATGTACAAAGCTAAATGTTTTTCGTCTTTCTAAGACATCAAGTTAATGATTGAAGAGTGTTAGCAATTGTCCCACATCATCTTGGTAGATACATGAATGTCGGGAAGGCACGATCATCGTGATCTGGTGAGTGATGACTATGCATAGATAGGAAGAGGAGATGATGTTGTCTCCTGGTTGCTCTATTGCATCGTTGAACTGATAATATTTTGCTAGTCACTACCAGCACATGAGATGAGATATAGGTGGCTCCCCGTAGGCCTTAGGAGTCTCTTCTGCTTCGAAAACGGGTTGATATATATTTCGACTGGTATGTAGTAGTACGCTATTGCCAAAAGACGTTCTATTGCTATTGGCACAAGGATTTTTTTTCTAATCACAATTTGCATAATAAGAGTTCATAGTTCAATTAATATATTAGACTAGATTTGGACTAGCATGTAGAACACAAGAATCAGTCTAGCCATCATACCACAAATCACAATTATGATCCTAGCTTTCTAAGCATTCTAATTTATTTTTTGAGAAAGGAGGTTATGCTCCTGCCTCTCCATCAGTTGACATGCACAAGCATTAGCTCTCCAATCATTCTTGTAATATCTCATCTGGCTCCCTAAATTAGTACCAAAAAAATTGAAGTAATACATAACACAGAGCGGAAAACCGATCCTTGTCAACACTGAAAAGGGAAAATGTTGAACCATCAAGGAAGATTTGTGCTTGTTAACTCCATTCTCACAACCTACTGGCGACATATTGTTGCACTATTTTTGCCGCTAGCTAACTGGCAACTAAGAAGACTGATAACATGCATAGAAAATTTCTTTGGGTGATGGATATGGAAGCTCATGGATGAATGTGTGTGGTCAACTGGAGACAGATTTGCGCTCCCCAAAGGAGGGGGCGGGATATGGATCAAAGATATTTAGCTTTTCAGTAGAGCTCTCTTTTTTTTTAAAGAGGGAAATACCCTCGGACTCTGCACCGAGTGGTGCACACATCCATGAATTATTTATTTTAACGTTTATGTGATCCAGTACAAATGTAGTTTAAACATAAAGGCCCCAGCGGGCAGCTCAAATGGCAATAAAGCGACAAGATGTAGAAGTATATGAGGCCTCATGCATCACAAATCCTAACAGCAGGCTGCCAACCAGGTCGGTTGAATAAATCTTGAGCTACTATCTCCCACTGGTTGCAGCCAAAGGCTGGAGGTGCCTAACTCCTCCTCCCGACAAAGTAAGGACCACATATGAATCCAACAGATAGCCCTAAATATAACCAGCAAGAAAGTTGGAATTTTGTCTAAGTGCGATCAGTACAAACAAATGGTTATTATCATCGAGGGTTAGTCACCTGAGACGTCATGTATTCATGCTGATTATAGGACGAAGCTGAAAAAACCAGTGTTGCTAATTATTATTACGTAATGAGTGATAAGGAATGTACTA
>NW_021178622.1:0-2170 GCF_002162155.2 Triticum dicoccoides
CAATCATAATCCTATTCTGGCACCCTGCCGGAGTAGGGATCGACCACCGGTGGCCATGTTCATCATCCCGATGCTATCCATGACGAGCAGGGGTAGTTCACCCTCGGGGTTGAGGGTATGTACTAGTAGCTATGTGTTTGATATATCCCTCTCTCTCTCGTGTTCTTGATTTGGCACGATCTTGATGTACCACGAGCTTTGCTACTATAGTTGGATCTTATGATGTTTCTCCTCCTCTACCTTCTTGTAAAGGATTGAGTCTTCCCTTTGAAGTTATCTTATCGGATTGAGTCATTAAGGATTTGAGAACACTTGATGTATGTCTTGCATGTGCTTATCTGTGGTGACAATGGGATATTCACATGATCCACTTGATGTATGTTTTGGTGATCAACTTGCGGGTTTTGTGACCTTGTGAACTTATGCATAGGGGTTGGCACACGTTTTCGTCTTGACTCTCTGGTAGAAACTTTTGGGCATTCTATGAAGTTCTTTGTGTTGGTTTGAATAGATAAATCTGAGATTGTGTGATGCATATAATATAATCAAACCCGCGAATACTTGAGGTGACATTGGAGTATCTAGGTGACATTAGGGTTTTGATTGATGTGTGTCTTAAGATGTTATTTTACTACGAACTCTAGGGTTGTTTGTGACACTTATAGGAATAGCCTAATGGATTGATCGGAAAGAATAACTTTGAGGTGGTGTCATACCCTACAATATTCTATTTCGTTTGTTCTATGCTATTGGTGACTTTGGAGTGACTCTTTGTTGCATGTTTAGGGATTGTTATAGGATCTAATTATGTTATCATTGTTGAGAGAACTTGCACTAGTGAAAGTATGAACCCTAGGCCTTGTTTGAAAGCATTGCAATACCTTTTTCGCTCACTTTTACCACCTGTTACCTTGCTGTTTTTATATTTTCAGATTACAAAAACCTATATCTACCATCCATATTGCACTTGTATCACCATCTCTTCGCCAAACTAGTGCACCTATACAATTTACCATTGTATTGGGTGTGTTGGGGACACAAGAGACTCTTTGTTATTTGGTTGCATGGTTGTTTGAGAGAGACCATCTTCATCCTACGCCTCCCACGGATTGATAAACCTTAGGTCATCCACTAGAGGGAAATTTGCTACTGTCCTAAAGAACTCTGCACATGGAGGCCCAACAACGTCTACTATAAGGTTGTGTAGTAGACATCAAGCTCTTTTCTGGTGCCGCTACCGGGATGTTAGTGACTGAAGGTATATCTTTAGATCTTGCAATTGAATCTTTTAGTTTCTTGTTTTATCACTAGTTTAGTCTATAAAAGAAAACTACAAAAAATGGAATTGAGGTTGCCTCATATGCTTCATCTTTTTATTTTCTTTCGTGAAAATAAGGATTCTGATAATTGCGCTCAATTGCTAGAGGAAGAAGTCTATAAAATGTTTGGCATAAAATCTTTGTATGATGAGCATGATTGCAATGTTGTTAGTATGAATTCTTTGAATATCCATGATGCTAATGATATGCAAAGCCACAAGCTTGGGGATGCTATGTTTGATGAAGATGATATTTTTTGTCCCCCAAGTTTTGATGAGCAAATGAAAGCATGCCTCCTATCTATGATGATTATATTGATGAAAGTGGGATTGGAAGAGTGTCAACTTTAGGAGGTAATGATCCCAAAATTTTGGAGGGTGTTGAATCTTATTGTGATAATTATGAAAGTGGATTTGGAGAGGTCATGACTATATTTAGTGATGAATCCACTATTTCGGAAGAGGTTTGATAATCCCCAAGTGCAGGGAATCGTCGTAGAAATTCCCAAGGGTAGAAGTGATAAGTATGGAGTGTCGAACCCACAAGGAGCTAAAGGTAAGATCAATATTCTCTCAAGTCATATCTGCCACTGATACGACTCTACATACACCTCCAACTAGAAACGAGAAATAAAACTATGTTGTGGGTATGAAGAGGATAACTTTGCATGGTATCGGAAAGTTAAAATATAAAAGTAGGCGTTGTTATCATAAAGTTAGAATATATTAATAAATATTATAAATAGCGAGTGTGGAATAGTGATGGGTCGGTGTGCGGAATTATCCTAGCCAATCATTAACAAGACCGGTAGTCGTCGTTGCAATTTCATATGAGGGAGAGGCATAAGCTAA
>NW_021178622.1:8889-9538 GCF_002162155.2 Triticum dicoccoides
TTTCTATTTTTTCTTCTTCTCCTCTATTCTTTTCTTCTTCTCCTCTTCTTTTTCTTCTTTTTTCTTCTTCTTATTTATTTCTCCTCTTCTTCCTATCCCCTCTTCTTCTCCTTTCTTCCTCTTCTTTTTTCCTTTTTCCTCTCATTCTTTTTCTTCTTCTTGTATTGCTTGTTTTTTTAAATAATGTTCAAATAAAAATCTATGAACATAAAACATATATACACACAGAGAACATATATAAATTTTTATAAAAATGCAAAAAACAAAAAAATTTAAAAAAAGACATATAAACAGATATACATACATACATTTTTCTTTCATATGAACATACATACATACATTTTCTTTGCATATGACCATACATACATTTTTCTTTGCATACGACCATTCATACATTTTCTTTGCATATGCTTTGCATATAAACATACATACATATGAACATACATACATACATATAAACATAACATACATACACAAAAAATTCTAAAAATCTGCCTAAAAAATCTAAAAATCTGCCTAAAAAAATTATATGAAAAAAAGCATACATCATCCATCCATCCATATAATGAACATATACATCATCCATCCATCCATATAATCAACATATGCATATGAAAAAAAATTATATGAAAAAAAATTATATGAAGAG
>NW_021178623.1:0-1298 GCF_002162155.2 Triticum dicoccoides
GGTCATCAACACTCGCAGTTTTGGCCAATTCTGGCCTATTTCATGGCCTATTACTCACTGTTTTGGGGTCCTAAAGAGATTTCCATGGTTGTCGAACCCCAAGGTGTGCTTACGTGTTGGTCGTCAAGAATCGCAGTCTGGGCCGATTTTGGCCCATTTCTTGGACTATTACTCAGTTTTGGGTTCCCGAAGTGATTTCCACGATTGACGAACCCCTGGGTGCGTTTACGTGTGGGTCCTCAGGACTCACAATTTTGGCCGATTCTGGTCTGTTTCGTGCACTATTACTCACCGTTTTGGGGACCCAGAGCGATTTCCATGATTGACGATCCCCAGGTTGAGTTTACGTGTCCGTCGTCAACACTCAAAGCTTTGGCCAATTCTGACCCGTTTAGTGGACTATTACTCACCGTTTTGGTGTCCTGAAGTGATTTCCATAGTTGTTGAATCCCAAGGTGCGCTTACGTGTCGGTCATCAACACTCGCAGTTTTGGCCGATTCTGGGCTCTTTCATGGACTATTACTCACTGTTTTGGGGTCCCGAAGTGATTTCCATGGTTGTCGGACCCCATGGTGTGCTTATGTGTTGGTCGTTAAGACTCGCAGTCTGGGCCGATTCTAGCCCGTTTCGTGGATTATTACTCACTGTCTTGTGGTCCCGGAGTGATTTCCTCGACTAACGAACTTAACCCCGGGGTGCGTTTATGTGCCGGTCAGCAACACTCACAGTTTTTGTCGATTCTGCCCCGTTTCATGGCCTATTACTCAGTGTTTTGAGGTCTCGGAGTGATTTCCACGATCATGGAACCCTAGGGTGCGTTTAAGTGTCGGTCATCAGCACTCACTATTTTGGCCGATTCTAGTCCGTTTCATGTACTATTACTCACTGTTTTGGGGTCCCAAAGCAATTTCCACGATTGACGATCCCCGGGGTGCGTTTACGTGTCCGTCGTCAACACTCAAAGTTTTGGCCAATTCTGACCCGTTTCATGGACTATTACTCGCCGTTTTGGTGTACCGAAGCTATTTCCATAGTCGTTGAACCCCGAGGTGCACTTACGTGTCGGTCATCAACACTCGCAGTTTTGGCCAATTCTGGCCTATTTCATGGCCTATTACTCACTGTTTTGGGGTCCTAAAGAGATTTCCATGGTTGTCGAACCCCAAGGTGTGCTTACGTGTTGGTCGTCAAGAATCGCAGTCTGGGCCGATTTTGGCCCATTTCTTGGACTATTACTCAGTTTTGGGTTCCCGAAGTGATTTCCACGATTGACGAACCCCTGGGTGCGTTTACGTGT
>NW_021178624.1:0-1119 GCF_002162155.2 Triticum dicoccoides
GCCAATGATGTGGCACAGGTTATCTATGTGAAGTACATGTCTACCAAACCGAGAAAAAGAAAAGATAAGGAAGCGAATACATCATACGATGAGCCAAAGCGCCACATAGTTCTTTCAGGAAAAAGGGACATCCTGGGAGTGGACGGCAAGACAGACATGTCTGAAGATTATGAAAAGTTTCATGAAATTCCTCCCTTCAATGTCAAGGCTGACCCAAGCATCCTGATAAACAATGAAGATTATCCATGGTTACGGCGCAATAAGCAAATGAGACAAGCGAAGAAAAAGTGAAGACTTTCTCCCGCAACTATTATGATGATACCATGCCAAATTTGTAACAGACGAACATGCTACCATTGTCCGTTTTGTACATGCACATGCTATGTGGGTGAAATTATGATACCATCCCAACTTTCAACTTTTTCAGAGTTCATTTGAAATGCTTTCATGTCTTATGGTTCAAGGTTTTATGTGTTGAGGCAAATGGATCAATATGTCAGGAGGCGGGGTACAGGTAGACCCACAGTACGGTATGACAACAGTGGATCTAAACAATCTTGGGTACACAGATGAACCATTCGTCCTAGCCAATGATGTAGCGCAGTTATTGTCTGAAACTTTGATACTTCGAAAGTGATTGTCCATTTTGTACACGAAGTGCATCAAGTTTTTACTTTTTGGAACATGCTATGTGGGTGAAATGATGATACCATGCCAACTTTCAACCTTTTCAGAGTTCATTTTTAAATGCTTTCCAATTTCAGAGTCATTTAGCTCAAAGAATGAATTAATAGCAAACAGAATGAACTACAAAACTTTTATGAAAATAAAAACAATCAATTAACATATTATGTTATGATCAACTAAAATAAAACTATAATATTCTTCAATAGCAAAAAGAATATAATTTTTGTGACCTAAAATCAAACTATAAGTATTTAATTGTAAGTATAAATAAAAAATAAATAGCAAAAAAGAAAAAAAAATTCTATTTTAATAGTAAAGTTATTCATAAACTAGTGATTCACACAAATTTTAAAAAATACAAATTTAAACTATTCAAAATTTTAAAACTAATGGCACTAATAGAAAGTTTATAATTTTTGTGACCTAAAATCA
>NW_021178625.1:0-1488 GCF_002162155.2 Triticum dicoccoides
GTCAGGTGTGTCTGTGCAGTCCGAATCTGAATCCAGAACGTGAGAGACTTGGACTCTATCTTCTCTTGGGCCAAAAGTGACGTGAGAGAACTTTTTGGACAGCAAATAAACATCTCTTTCTTCCTTATCTTCATATGTGGATTGTACAAATGTCCCATACACCTGCAATTAGACAAAACACAAAAGTGTGTGAAGTATTTTTGTTCTGGATAACATAAATAGATTATTGAATAGTTTGCACTAGAAATCACCTGACAAATATGCATATATGCAATATTTTTGGTCATATCCAAGGTAGTCATGTCCTCATCATCCTCCCCTTCTTGAAAATAAAGCCGTCCTCGGCGTTGCTTAATCTGAAATGTGGCTAACAAAAGAGACAAGGTGTACATGTTGTATATGTATATGTCATCCATTTTTACTTCCTTTGATTTTTGCATATATGACACTTGAATAGATGAGTAACTTGCATAGTTCATAAAGTCTAAAGCCAAAAAATTAGCACAAGAAGTAAAAGGCATGAAAATATTGCAACTCAGTTTGCACATATAAGTGAAGCTCTTATTCATTTCAAAAGATTGACAATGTTCATCATTAAACCATCCCAACATTGGTGAATAAACCTTACTTGCATCAAATTTACATGCTACAACATGCTTAAATAAGCAAACATGCAATAAGTCATTCAACACAGAATCATCACCAGGATTAGAGGTCATATCAAAATGATTAAACATTGGTTCTTTTGCATCAATAGTTAATTCAATGGGTGCACTCAAAATTGTTGGTATTTCAGTTGTTTGATCACATGGCAAAGTCAAATTATCAACGCAGTCCTCTAAAATAGGTGGTGTGATCAAAGTAGTGGGTAGCTCATCAGATGGTGCATTCAAATTGACAAGGCATTCATCATTCTCATGTAGAGATGGAAGATCAGTACCTTTGTCATTACCTCTTATGATCAACTCAGATGATGTAGCCACTCTCGACGGCGATGTGTCACATGGTGGAGGTGATGTAGTCCTGACAACAACGGATGTGGTTGTCATAGTATGCCTAGTAGTTGAAGAAACAATCATATCAACTCTTGGAATGTGCACCGTGCGCTTGTTCTCCTCGTGGCCAACACGTCGTTTTATTTCCTGTTCAGCTTTGCAAGCAAGATGAAACAAATGGTCCATAGGATAACACTCTTCATGAATTAGTATCTCTTGAATATCACGGTTTAATCCTCCCCAAAATCTATCCATAAAATCATCTTCACTTTCTTCTAAAGAGGAATGCAACAAGGTAGTTTGTAAATCATCATAATATTTTGTTACAGTTTCACTACCTTGTTTTAAATGTTGCAACTTCTTAATCATGTCACGAGTATAATAAGCAGGGACGAAAGTATGTCGCATGGCAAGTTTCAAATCATCCCAAGTAGTAGGTATATAATCAGGGTGTAACCGACAATATTCACTCCACCAAACCAAAGCATAACCA
>NW_021178626.1:0-891 GCF_002162155.2 Triticum dicoccoides
GACCCCAAAATAGTGAGTAATTGTCCTAGAAACGGGCCAGAATCGGCCAAAACTACGAGTGTTGATGACCGACAGGTAAGCGCACCTTGGGGTTCAACAACTACAGACATTTCTTCAGGACCCCAAAACGGTGAGTAATAGTTCATGAAACGGGTCAGAATTTGCCAAAACTGTGTGTGTTGACGACAGACACGTAAACGCACCCCGGGGATCGTCAATTGTGGAAATCATTCTGGGCCCCAAAACGGTGAGTAATAGTGCACGAAACGGACCAGAATCGGCCAAAATTCTGAGTATTGATGACCGACTAGTAAACGCACCCCAGGGTTTGTCAATCGTGGAAATCACTTCGGGATCCCAAAATTGAGTAATAGTCCAAGAAATAGGCCAGAATCGTCCCAAACTGCGAGTCTTGACGACCAACGCGTAAGCACACCTTCGGGTTCGACAACCATGGCAATCGCTTTGGGACCCCCAAACTATGAGTAGTTGTCCATGAAAGAGCCCAGAATCGGACTAACCTAGGAATGTTGATAAAGTATACATAAACGCACCCCGGAGTTCGTTAATCATGGAAATTGCTCAGGGACCCCAAACCAGAGAGTAATAGTCCATGAAACGGGCCAGAATTGGCCCAAACTGCAAGTGTTGTTGACCGACACATAAATGCACCCCGGTGTTCGTCAATCGTGGAAATCACTCCGGGACCCGAAAACTGAGTAATAGTCCAAGGAACGGGCCAGAATCAACCAAAACTGTGATTATTGATGACCGACACGTAAACGCTCCTTAGGGTTAAACAACCATGGAAATCGCTTTGGGACCCCAAAACGGTGAGTAATAGTCCATGAAACGGGTCAGAATCGAGAAAAGCCACGAGTGTTGATGACC
>NW_021178627.1:0-1315 GCF_002162155.2 Triticum dicoccoides
GACTGGATGAATGAACTACTCTATAGATAGGAGATGTTGTTGATGCAGAGATCCCGTATTGCATGGCTACGGGAAGGGGATCGCAACACCCAATTTTTCCACCGGAAAACGGTGTGGCGTGCTCGGAAAAACCGTATTAAAACCCTCATTGATGAGTCAGGGGTCACGCATAAGGACCACAGATCCATGGCGGCTATGGCCATGGCCTATTTCTCTAAAAATTTTACTGCTGACACTTCTCTTTGTGCGGACCCTATTATTGATTTGATACAGACTCGTGTTACTGACAGTATGAATGATGGCCTGTGCGCAGATTTTTCGGACAAGGAAGTTGCTGATGCTCTATTCCAGATTGGGCCGCTCAAGGCACCAGGTCCGGATGGATTTCCCGCTCGCTTCTTCCAGAGAAACTGGGCTGCTATGAAGGAGCAGGTTATTACAGGAGTGAAGGAGTTTTTCCGGTCCGGGAGTATGCCAGAGGGGGTGAATGACACTTCCATCGTTCTCATTCCAAAGGTGGACAACCCGGAGAGGCTCACTGAGTTTCGTCCAATAAGCCTATGCAACGTCATTTATAAGGTGGTGGCGAAGTGCCTAGTGAACCGGCTGAGACCTATACTGGATGATATTATCTCCCCTGAGCAGAGTGCCTTTGTTCCTGGTAGGATGATTACAGACAATGCTCTAATTGCCTTTGAGTGCTTTCATTTTATTCAGCAAGAGAAGGATCCTAGTAAGAGCTTCTGTGCGTATAAGCTAGATTTGTCAAAAGCTTATGACAGGATGGATTGGATCTTCTTGGAGCGAATGATGAAAAAGATGGGCTTCGCTCGCCGATGGGTGGACTGGATTATGGCTTGCGTCACCTCGGTGAGATACACGGTTAAATTCAATGGAACCCTCTTGGAATCATTTGCACCATCGCGTGGGCTGCGGCAAGGTGATCTTTTATCCCCATTCTTGTTTCTTTTTGTGGCTGATGGTTTATCCGCTTTGTTAAAAGATGGGAAGGAAAAAGGTGATTATACCCCGCTGAAAATATGTCGCAGAGCACCGGGCGTATCTCACCTTCTGTTCGCAGATGATACGCTGCTATTTTTCAAAGCGCAGGAGGATCAAGCAAACAAGATCCACCAAGTGCTAAGTGTTTATGCTAATGCAACAGGGCAATATATTAATCCGGCCAAGTGCAGCGCACTGTTTGGCTCCTCTTGCCCCACGGATCAGCAGGATGTGGTGAGAAATACGCTCAATATAGGCACTATTACCTTCGAAGAGAAGTATCTAGGCCTGCCGACGCCTGAAGGTCGTATGT
>NW_021178628.1:0-7907 GCF_002162155.2 Triticum dicoccoides
ATCATGGAAATCACTCCGGGACCCCGAAACAATGAGCAATAGTCCATGAAACGGGCCAGAATTGGTCAGATTTGTGAGTTTTGACGACGGACACGTAAACGCACCACGGGGATCGTCAGTTGTGGAAAACGCTCTGGGATCCCAAACGGTGAGTAATAGTACACAAAATGGACCATAATCTGCCAAAATTGTGAGTGTTGATGACCGACACGTAAAAGCACCCTTGGGTTCGCCAATCGTGGAAATCACTTCGGGACCCCAAAACAGTGAGTAATAGTCCACGAAACGGGCCAGCATTGGCCAAAATTGCGATCGTTGATGACCGACATGTAAGCGCACCCCGGGATTGAACAACCATGGAAATCGCTTTGGGCCCTAAAACGGTGAGTAATAGTCCATGAAACGAGTCAGAATCGAAAAAACCCACGAGTGTTGATGATTGACACCCCGGGGTTCGTCAATCATGGAAATCACTACGGGACCCCAAAACAGTGAGTAATAGTCCATGAAGCGGGCCAGAATCGGCCAAAACTATGAGTGTTGATGATCGACACGTAGGCACACCTTGGGGTTCAACAACTATGGAAATCACTTCGAGACCCCAAAACGGTGAGTAATAGTCCACGAAACGGGTCAGAATTGGCCAAAACTATGATTGTTGACGAGAGACACATAAACGCACCCCATGGATCGTCAATCCTGGAAATCGCTCTGGGAGCCCGAAACAGTGTGTAATAGTCCACGAAACGGGCCAAAATCGGCCAAAATTGCGTTTGTTGATGACTGACACGAAAGCGCACCCCGGGGTTCAACAATCGTGGAAATCGCTCTGGGACCCAAAAAGGTGAGTTGTAAGTCCACGAAACGGGTCATAATCGACAAAAATCGTGAATGTTGATGTCCCACATGTAAGCGCACCTTGGGGTTCAACAACCATGGAAATCGCTTTGGACCACAAAACGGGGAGTAATAGTCCATGAAAGAGCCTAAAATCAGACAAACATTGGATTATTGATGAACGATACATAAATGCACCCCCGGGTTTTCGTCAATCATGCTAGTCGCTCAGGGACCCCAAATCAGTGAGTAATAGTCCATGAAATGGGCCAAAATCGGCCAAAACTGCGAGTGTTCATGACCGACACATAAACGCACCCCAGTGTTTGTCAATCGTGGAAATCACTTCGGGACCCCAAAACTGAGTAATAGTCCAAGAAATGGACCAGAATCGGCCGAAACTGAGATTGTTGATGACCGACACGTAAGCGCATCCCGGGGTTTAACAATCCTGGAAATCGCTTTGGGACCCTAAAATGGTGAGTAATAGTCCACGAAACGGGTCTGAATCAACAAAAACCGCGAGTGTTAATGATCGACTCATAAACGCACCCCCAGATTCGTCAATTGTGGAAATCACCCAGAGACCCCGAAACAGTGAGTAATAGTCACGAAACGGGCCGAAATCGGCCAAAATTGCGATTGTTGATGACCGACACATAAGCGCACCTTGGGGTTCAACAACCATGGAAATCGCTTTGGGACCCCAAAATAGTGAGTAGTAGTCCACGAAACGGGTCAGAATCGACGAAAACAACGAGTGTTGATGACCCACGTAAGCGCACCTTGGGGTTCAACAACCATGGAAATCGTTTTCGGACCCCAAAACGGTGAGTATTTGTCCACGAAACGGGTCAGAGTCGACAAAAATCGTGAGTGTTGATGATCGACACGTAAGCACACCTTGGGGTTTAGAAACTACGGAAATCACTTTGGGACCTCGAAACAGTGAGTAATAGTCCATGAAGCGGGTCAGAATTGGGCAAAACTGTGAGTGTTGACGACAAACACGTGCACCCCGGGGATCGTCAATTGTGGAAATCGCTCTGGGACCCCAAACGGTGAGTAATAGTCCACAAAACAGACCATAATCGGCCAAAATTGTGAGTATTGATGACTGACACGTAAAAGCACCCAGGGTTAGCCAATCGTGGAAATCACTTCGGTACCCCAAAACAGTGAGTAATAGTCCACGAAACGGGCCAGCATTGGCCAAAATTGCGATTGTTGATGACCGACATGTAAGCGCACCCCGGGATTCAACAACCATGGAAATCGCTTTGGGACCCTAAAACGGTGAGTAATAGTCCATGAAACGAGTCAGAATCGAAAGAACCCGTGAGTGTTGATGACTGACATGTCGGGGTTCGTCAATCATGAAAATCACCATGGGACCCCAAAACAGTGAGTAATAGTCCACGAAATGGGACAGAATCGGCCAAAACTATGAGTGTTGATGATCGACACGTAGGCGCACCTTGGGGTTCAACAACTATGGAAATCACTTCGAGACCCCAAAACGGTGAGTAATAGTCCACAAAACGGACCATAATCGGCCAAAATTGTGAGTGTTGATGACCGACACATAAAAGCACCCCTGGGTTCGCTAATCGTGGAAATCACTTCGGGACCCCAAAACAGTGAGTAATAGTCCATGAAACAGGCCAGCATTGGCCAAAACTGCGATTGTTGATGACCGACCTGTAAGCGCACCCCGGGATTCAACAACCATGAAAATCGCTTGGGACCCTAAAACGGTGAGTAATAGTCCACGAAACGAGTCAGAATCGAAAAAACCCACGAGTGTTGATGACTGACACCCCGGGGTTCGTCAATCATGGAAATCACTATGGGACCCCAAAATAGTGAGTAATAGTCCACGAAACGGGCTAGAATCGGCCAAAACTATGAGTGTTGATGATCGACACATAGGCACACCTTGGGGTTCAACAACTATGAAAATCACTTCGAGACCCCAAAATAGTGAGTAATAGTCGACGAAACGGGTCAGAATTGGCCAAAACTGTGATTGTAGACGCTAGACACATAAACGGACCCCGGGGATCGTCAATCGTGGAAATCGCTCTGCGACCCCGAAACGGTGTGTAATAGTCCACAAAACGGGTCAGAATCGGCCAAAATTGCGATTGTTGATGACTGACACGAAAGCGCACCCCGGGGTTCAACAATCGTGGAAATCGCTTCGGGACCCAAAAAGGTGAGTTGTAAGTCCATGAAACGGCTCAGAATCGACAAAAATCACGAATGTTGACGACCCACACGTAAGCGCACCTTGGGGTTCAACAACCATGGAAATCGCCTTGGACCCCAAAACGGGGAGTAATAGTCCATGAAAGAGCCTAGAATCAGACAAACACTGGATTATTGATGAACGATTTATAAATGCACCCCCGGGTTTCGTCAATCATGGTAGTCGCTCATGGACCCCAAATCAATGAGTAATAGTCCATGAAACGGCCCAGAATCGTCCAAAACTGCGAGTGTTCATGACCGACACATAAACGCACCCCGGTGTTCGTCAATCGTGGAAATCACTCCGGTACCCCAAAACTGAGTAACAGTCCAAGAAATGGTCTAGAATCAGCTGAAGCTGCGATTGTTGATGACCGACACGTAAGCGCATCCCGGGCTTCAACAACCATGGAAATCGCTTTGTGACCCTAAAATGGTGAGTAATAGTCCATGAAATGGGCCAGGATCGATAAAAACCGCGAGTGTTGATGACCGGCACGTCAACGCACCCCAGGGTTCGTCAATCGTGGAAATCACTCCGGGACCCCAAAACAGTGAGTAATAGTCCACGAAACGCGCCAGAATCGCCCAAAACCGCGATTGTTGATGACTGACACGTATGCACATCTTGGGGTTCAACAACCATGGGAATTGCTTTGGACCCCAAAACGGGGAGTAATAGTCCATGAAAGAGCCCAGAATCGGACAAACCTTGGATTATTGATGAACGATGAATATATGCACCCCCGGGGTTCGTCAATCGTGGTAGTCGCTCAGGGACCCCAAATCAATGAGTAATAGTCCATGAAACGGGTCAGAATTGGCCAAAACTGTGATTGTTGACGACAGACAAATAAACGCACCCCGGGGATTGTCAATCATGGAAATCGCTCTCGGACCCCGAAACGGTGTGTAATAGTCCATGAAACGGGCCAGAATCGGCCAAAATTGCGATTGTTGATGACTGACACGAAAGCGCACCCCGGGGTTCAACAATCGTGGAAATCGCTTCGGGACCCAAAAAGGTGAGTTGTAAGTCCACGAAACGGGTCAGAATCGACAACAATCGTGAATGTTTATGACCCACACATAAGCGCACCTTGGGGTTCAACAACCATGGAAATCTCTTTGGACCCCAAAACGGGGAGTAATAGTCCATGAAAGAGCCTAGAATCAAATAAACATTGGATTATTGAGGAACGATACATAAATGCACCCCTGGGTTTTGTCAATCATGGTAGTCGCTCAGGGACCCCAAATCAATGAGTAATAGTATATGAAACGGGCCAGAATCGGCAAAACTGCGAGTGTTCATGACCGACACACAAACGCACCCCGGTGTTCGTCAATCGTGGAAATCACTCCGGGACCCCAAAACTGAGTAATAGTCCAAGAAATGGTCCAGAATCGGCCGAAACTGCGATTGTTGATGATCGACACGTAAGCGCATCCCGGGGTTCAACAACCATGGAAATTGCTTTGGGACCCTAAAATGGTGAGTAATAGTCCACGAAACGGGCCAGAATCGACAAAAACCGCGAGTATTGATGACCGACACGTAAACGCACCCCAGGGTTCGTCAATCATGGAAATCACTCCGGGACCCCGAAACAATGAGCAATAGTCCATGAAACGGGCCAGAATTGGTCAGATTTGTGAGTGTTGACGACGGACACGTAAACGCACCACGGGGATCGTCAGTTGTGGAAAACGCTCTGGGATCCCAAACGGTGAGTAATAGTACACAAAATGGACCATAATCTGCCAAAATTGTGAGTGTTGATGACCGACACGTAAAAGCACCCTTGGGTTCGCCAATCGTGGAAATCACTACGGGACCCCAAAACAGTGAGTAATAGTCCACGAAACGGGCCAGCATTGGCCAAAATTGCGATTGTTGATGACCGACATGTAAGCGCACCCCGGGATTGAACAACCATGCAAATTGCTTTGGGCCCTAAAACGGTGAGTAATAGTCCATGAAACGAGACAGAATCGAAAAAACCCACGAGTGTTGATGATTGACACCCCGGGGTTCGTCAATCATGGAAATCACTACGGAACCCCAAAACAGTGAGTAATAGTCCATGAAGCGGGCCAGAATCGGCCAAAACTATGAGTGTTGATGATCGACACGTAGGCACACCTTGGGGTTCAACAACTATGGAAATCACTTCGAGACCCCAAAACAGTGAGTAATAGTCCACGAAACGGGTCAGAATTGGCCAAAACTATGATTGTTGACGACAGACACATAAACGCACCCCATGGATCGTCAATCCTGGAAATCGCTCTGGGACCCCGAAACAGTGTGTAATAGTCCACGAAACGGGCCAAAATCGGCCAAAATTGCGTTTGTTGATGACTGACACGAAAGCGCACCCCGGGGTTCAACAATCATGGAAATCGCTTCGGGACCCAAAAAGGTGAGTTGTAAGTCCACGAAACGGGTCATAATCGACAAAAATCGTGAATGTTGATGTCCCACATGTAAGCGCACCTTGGGGTTCAACAACCATGGAAATCGCTTTGGACCACAAAACGGGGAGTAATAGTCCATGAAAGAGCCTAAAATCAGACAAACATTGGATTATTGATGAACGATACATAAATGCACCCCCGGGTTTTCGTCAATCATGCTAGTCGCTCAGGGACCCCAAATCAGTGAGTAATAGTCCATGAAATGGGCCAAAATCGGCCAAAACTGCGAGTGTTCATGACCGACACATAAACGCACCCCAGTGTTCGTCAATCGTGGAAATCACTTCGGGACCCCAAAACTGAGTAATAGTCCAAGAAATGGACCAGAATCGGCCGAAACTGAGATTGTTGATGACCGACACGTAAGCGCATCCCGGGGTTTAACAATCCTGGAAATCGCTTTGGGACCCTAAAATGGTGAGTAATAGTCCACGAAACGGGTCTGAATCAACAAAAACCGCGAGTGTTAATGATCGACTCATAAACGCACCCCCAGATTCGTCAATTGTGGAAATCACCCAGAGACCCCGAAACAGTGAGTAATAGTCCACGAAACGGGCCGAAATCGGCCAAAATTGCGATTGTTGATGACCGACACATAAGCGCACCTTGGGGTTCAACAACCATGGAAATCGCTTTGGGACCCCAAAATAGTGAGTAGTAGTCCACGAAACGGGTCAGAATCGACAAAAACAACGAGTGTTGATGACCGACACGTAAGCGCACCTTGGGGTTCAACAACCATGGAAATCGTTTTCGGACCCCAAAACGGTGAGTACTTGTCCACGAAACGGGTCAGAGTCGACAAAAACCGTGAGTGTTGATGATCGACACGTAAGCACACCTTGGGGTTTAGAAACTACGGAAATCACTTTGGGACCTCGAAACAGTGAGTAATAGTCCATGAAGCGGGTCAGAATTGGGCAAAACTGTGAGTGTTGACGACAAACACGTGCACCCCGGGGATCGTCAATTGTGGAAATCGCTCTGGGACCCCAAACGGTGAGTAATAGTCCACAAAACAGACCATAATCGGCCAAAATTGTGAGTATTGATGACTGACACGTAAAAGCACCAGGGGTTAGCCAATCGTGGAAATCACTTCGGTACCCCAAAACAGTGAGTAATAGTCCACGAAACGGGCCAGCATTGGCCAAAATTGCGATTGTTGATGACCGACATGTAAGCGCACCCCGGGATTCAACAACCATGGAAATCGCTTTGGGACCCTAAAACGGTGAGTAATTGTCCATGAAACGAGTCAGAATCGAAAGAACCCGTGAGTGTTGATGACTGACATCTCGGGGTTCGTCAATCATGAAAATCACCACGGGACCCCAAAACAATGAGTAATAGTCCACGAAATGGGACAGAATCGGCCAAAACTATGACTGTTGATGATCGACACGTAGGCGCACCTTGGGGTTCAACAACTATGGAAATCACTTCGAGACCCCAAAACGGTGAGTAATAGTCCACAAAACGGACCATAATCGGCCAAAATTGTGAGTGTTGATGACCGACACATAAAAGCACCCCTGGGTTCGCTAATCGTGGAAATCACTTCGGGACCCCAGAACAGTGAGTAATAGTCCATGAAACAGGCCAGCATTGGCCAAAACTGCGATTGTTGATGACCGACCTGTAAGCGCACCCCGGGATTCAACAACCATGAAAATCGCTTTGGGACCCTAAAACGGTGAGTAATAGTCCACGAAACGAGTCAGAATCGAAAAAACCCACGAGTGTTGATGACTGACACCCCGGGGTTCGTCAATCATGGAAATCACTACGGGACCCCAAAACAGTGAGTAATAGTCCACGAAACGGGCCAGAATCGACCAAAACTATGAGTGTTGATGATCGACACGTAGGCACACCTTGGGGTTCAACAACTATGAAAATCACTTCGAGACCCCAAAATAGTGAGTAACAGTCGACGAAACGGGTCAGAATTAGCCAAAACTGTGATTGTAGACGCTAGACACATAAACGGACCCCGGGGATCGTCAATCGTGGAAATCGCTCTGCGACCCCGAAACGGTGTGTAATAGTCCACAAAACGGGTCAGAATCGGCCAAAATTGCGATTGTTGATGACTGACACGAAAGCGCACCCCGGGGTTCAACAATCGTGGAAATCGCTTCGGGACCCAAAAAGGTGAGTTGTAAGTCCACGAAATGGCTCAGAATCGACAAAAATCATGAATGTTGAAAACCCACACGTAAGCGCACCTTGGGGTTCAACAACCATGGAAATCGCCTTGGACCCCAAAACGGGGAGTAATAGTCCATGAAAGAGCCTAGAATCAGACAAACACTGGATTATTGATGAAC
>NW_021178628.1:9015-9398 GCF_002162155.2 Triticum dicoccoides
TGGAAATTGCTTTGAGACCATAAAACGGTGAGTAATTGTCCACGAAACGAGTCAGAATCGAGAAAAACCGTGTGTGTTGACGACTGACACCCTGGGGTTCGTCAATCGTGGAAATCACTCCGGGACCCAAAATAGTGAGTAATAGTCCAGGAAACGGGCCAGAATCGGCGAAAACTATGAGTGTTGATGATTGACATGTTAGCGCACCTTGGGGTTCAACAACTATGGAAATCGCTTCGAGACCCCAAAACAGTGAGTAATAGTCCACCAAACGGGTCAGAATTGGCCAAAAGTATGAGTGTTGACGACGGACACATGAACGCTCCCCGGGGATCGTCAATCGTGGCAATTGCTCTGGGACCCCGAAACGGTGAGTAATATTC
>NW_021178628.1:10335-12989 GCF_002162155.2 Triticum dicoccoides
ATCATGGAAATCACTCCGGGACCCCGAAACAATGAGCAATAGTCCATGAAACGGGCCAGAATTGGTCAGATTTGTGAGTTTTGACGACGGACACGTAAACGCACCACGGGGATCGTCAGTTGTGGAAAACGCTCTGGGATCCCAAACGGTGAGTAATAGTACACAAAATGGACCATAATCTGCCAAAATTGTGAGTGTTGATGACCGACACGTAAAAGCACCCTTGGGTTCGCCAATCGTGGAAATCACTTCGGGACCCCAAAACAGTGAGTAATAGTCCACGAAACGGGCCAGCATTGGCCAAAATTGCGATCGTTGATGACCGACATGTAAGCGCACCCCGGGATTGAACAACCATGGAAATCGCTTTGGGCCCTAAAACGGTGAGTAATAGTCCATGAAACGAGTCAGAATCGAAAAAACCCACGAGTGTTGATGATTGACACCCCGGGGTTCGTCAATCATGGAAATCACTACGGGACCCCAAAACAGTGAGTAATAGTCCATGAAGCGGGCCAGAATCGGCCAAAACTATGAGTGTTGATGATCAACACGAAGGCACACCTTGGGGTTCAACAACTATGGAAATCACTTCGAGACCCCAAAACGGTGAGTAATAGTCCACGAAACGGGTCAGAATTGGCCAAAACCATGATTGTTGACGACAGACACATAAACGCACCCCGTGGATCGTCAATCCTGGAAATCGCTCTGGGACCCCGAAACAGTGTGTAATAGTCCACCAAACGGGCCAAAATCGGCCAAAATTGCGTTTGTTGATGACTGACACGAAAGCGCACCCCGGGGTTCAACAATCGTGGAAATCGCTCCGGGACCCAAAAAGGTGAGTTGTAAGTCCACGAAACGGGTCATAATCGACAAAAATCGTGAATGTTGATGTCCCACATGTAAGCGCACCTTGGGGTGCAACAACCATGGAAATCGCTTTGGACCCCAAAACGGGGAGTAATAGTCCATGAAAGAGCCTAAAATCAGACAAACATTGGATTATTGATGAACGATACATAAATGCACCCCCGGGTTTTCGTCAATCATGCTAGTCGCTCAGGGACCCCATATCAGTGAGTAATAGTCCATGAAATGGGCCAAAATCGGCCAAAACTGCGAGTGTTCATGACCGACACATAAACGCACCCCAGTGTTTGTCAATCGTGGAAATCACTTCGGGACCCCAAAACTGAGTAATAGTCCAAGAAATGGACCAGAATCGGCCGAAACTGAGATTGTTGATGACCGACACGTAAGCGCATCCCGGGGTTTAACAATCCTGGAAATCGCTTTGGGACCCTAAAATGGTGAGTAATAGTCCACGAAACGGGCCAGAATCGACAAAAACCGCGAGTGTTGATGACCGACACGTAAACGCACACATGGTTCGTCAATAATGGAAATCAGTCCGGGACCTCGAAACAATGAGTAATAGTTCATGAAACGGGCCAGAATCGGCCAAAACCGCGACTGTTAACGACCGACACGTAGGCGGACCTTTGGGTTCAACAACCATGGAAATCGGTTTGGACCCCAAAATGGGGAGTAATAGTCCCTGAAAGAGCCCAGAATCGGGCAAACGTTGGATTATTGATGAGCGATACATAAACACACCCCGGGGTTCGTCAATCATGGTAGTCGCTCAGGGACCCCAAATCAATGAGTAATAGTCCATGAAACGGGGCAGAATCGGCCAAAACTGCGAGTGTTGATGACCGGCACATAAACACACCCCTGTGTTCGTCAATTGTGGAAATCACTCCGGGACCCCAAAACTGAGTAATAGTCCAAGAAACGGTCTAGAATTGGCCAAAACTGCGATTGTTGATGACCGACACGTAAGCACACCCCGGGGTTCAAAAACCATGGAAATTGCTTTGGGCCCCTAAAACGGTGAGTAATAGTCCATAAAATGGGTCAGAATCGACAAAAACCGCGAGTGTTGTGACCGACACGTAAATGTACACCAGGGTTTGTCAATCGTGGAAATCACTTCGGGACCTCGAAATGGTGAGTAACAGTCCAGCAACGGGCCAGAATCAGCCAAATTTGCGATTTATGATGACCGACATGTAAGCGCACCCTGGGGTTCAACAATCGTGGAAATCGCTCCGGGACCCCAAAACGGTGAGTAATTGCCCATGAAACAGGCCAGAATTGGCCAAAACTGCGATTGTTGATAACCGACACTTAAGCGCACATTGGGGTTCAACAACCATGGAAATCGCTTCGGGACCCCAAAACAGTGAGTAATAGTCTACGAAACGGGCCAGAATTGACAAAAATCGCGAGTGTTGATGACCGACATGTAAGCGCACCTTGGGGTTCAACAACCAGGGAAATCACTTTGGGACCCCAAAACGTTGAGTTATAGTCATAGAAATGGGTCAGGGTCGACAAAAACCGTGAGTGTTGATGATCGACACGTTAGCGCAACTTGGGGTTCAACAATTATGGAAATTGCTTTGAGACCATAAAACGGTGAGTAATTGTCCACGAAACGAGTCAGAATCGAGAAAAACCGTGTGTGTTGACGACTGACACCCTGGGGTTCGTCAATCGTGGAAATCACTCCGGGACCCAAAATAGTGAGTAATAGTCCAGGAAACGGGCCAGAATCGGCGAAAACTATGAGTGTTGATGAT
>NW_021178628.1:13427-14096 GCF_002162155.2 Triticum dicoccoides
TGAATGTTGATGACCGACACGTAAAAGCACCCCTGGGTTCGCTAATCATGGAAATCACTTCGGGACCCCAAAATAGTGAGTACTAGTCCACGAAACGGGCCAGCATTGGCCAAAACTGTGATTGTTGATGACCGACATGTAAGCGCACCCCGGGATTCAACAACCATGGAAATCGCTTTGGGACCCTAAACAGTGAGTAATAGTCCACGAAACGGGCCAGCATTGGCCAAAATTGCGATTGTTGATGACCGACATGTAAGCGCACCCCGGGATTCAACAACCATGGAAATCGCTTTGGGACCCTAAAACGGTGAGTAATAGTCCATGAAACGAGTCAGAATCGAAAGAACCCGTGAGTGTTGATGACTGACATCTCGTGGTTCGTCAATCATGAAAATCACCACGGGACCCCAAAACAATGAGTAATAGTCCACGAAATGGGACAGAATCGGCCAAAACTATGACTGTTGATGATCGACACGTAGGCGCACCTTGGGGTTCAACAACTATGGAAATCACTTCGAGACCCCAAAACGGTGAGTAATAGTCCACAAAACGGACCATAATCGGCCAAAATTGTGAGTGTTGATGACCGACACATAAAAGCACCCCTGGGTTCGCTAATCGTGGAAATCACTTCGGGACCCCAGAACAGTGAGTAATAGTCCA
>NW_021178628.1:14106-15575 GCF_002162155.2 Triticum dicoccoides
GACATGTTAGCGCACCTTGGGGTTCAACAACTATGGAAATCGCTTCGAGACCCCAAAACAGTGAGTAATAGTCCACCAAACGGGTCAGAATTGGCCAAAAGTATGAGTGTTGACGACGGACACATGAACGCTCCCCGGGGATCGTCAATCGTGGCAATTGCTCTGGGACCCCGAAACGGTGAGTAATATTCCACGAAACGGGCCAGAATCGACCAAAATTGCGACTGTTGATGACTGACACGAAAGCGCACCTTGGGGTTCAACAATCGTGGAAATCGGTTTGGACCCCAAAATGGCGTGTAATAGTCAATCAAAGAGCCCAGAATCAGGAAAACCTTGGATTATCGATGAACGATACATAAACGCAGCCTTGGGGTTCGTCAATCATGGTAGTCGCTCAGGGACCCCAAATCAATGAGCAATAACCCATGAAACGGGCCAGAATCGGCCAAAACTGCGAGTGTTGATGACCGACACATAAATGCACCCCTGTGTTTGTCAATCGTGGAAATCACTCCCGGACCCAAAACCGAGTAATAGTCCAAGAAACGGTCTTGAATCGGCCAAAACTGCGATTGTTTATGACCGACACGTAAATGCACCCCGTGGTTCAACAACCATGGAAATCGCTTAGGGACCATAAAACGGTGAGTAATAGTCCATGAAACGGGTCAGAATCAACAAAAACCGCGAGTGTTGATGACCGACACGTAAACGCACCCCCGGGTTCGTCAATTGTGGAAATCACTCCAAGACCCCGAAAAAGTGGGTAATAGTCCACTAAACGGGCCGGAATCGGGCACAACTGCGATTGTTGATGACCGACACATAAGTGCACCTTGGGGTTCAACAACCATGGAAATCGCTTCAGGAACCCAAAATGGTGAGTAATAGTCCACGAAACAGGCCAGAATCGACAAAAACCGCGAGTGTTGATGACCGACATGTTAGCGCACCTTGGGGTTCAACAACCATGGAAATCGCTTTGGGACCCAAAACGGTGAGTAATTGTCCACGAAACGGGTCAGAGTCGACAAAAACCGTGAGTGTTGGTGATCAACACGTAAGCGCACCTAGGGGTGTAACAACTACGGAAATCGCTTAGGGACCCTGAAACAGTGAGTAATAGACCATGAAACGGGTCAGAATTGGTCAAAACTGTGAGTATTGACGACGGACACGTAAACGCACCCCGGGGATCGTCAATTGTGGAAATCGCTCTGGGACCCCAAACGGTGAGTAATAGTCCCCAAAACAGACTATAATCGGCCAAAATTATGAATGTTGATGACCGACACGTAAAAGCACCCCTGGGTTCGCTAATCATGGAAATCACTTCGGGACCCCAAAATAGTGAGTACTAGTCCACGAAACGGGCCAGCATTGGCCAAAACTGTGATTGTTGATGACCGACATGTAAGCGCACCCCGGGATTCAACAACCATGGAAATCGCTTTGGGACCCTAAAC
>NW_021178628.1:20461-22325 GCF_002162155.2 Triticum dicoccoides
ACTGCAATTGTTGATGACCGACACGTAAGCGCACATTGGGGTTCAACAACGATGGAAATCGCTTCGGGACCCCAAAACGGTGAGTAATAGTCTACGAAACGGGTCAGAATTGACAAAAATCACGAGTGTTGATGACCGACACGTAAGCGCACATTGGGTTCAACAACCATGGAAATCACTTTGGGACCCCAAAACGGTGAGTAATAGTCATCGAAATGGGTCAGAGTCGACAAAAACCGCGAGTGTTGATGATCGACACATAAGCGCAACTTGGGGTTCAACAATTATGGAAATTGACTTTAGATCATAAAACGGTGAGTAATAGTCCACGAAATGAGTCAGAATCGAGAAAAACCGTGTGTGTTGATGACTGACACTCTAGGGTTCCTCAATCGTGGAAATCACTCCGGGACCCCAAAATAGTGAGTAATAGTCCACGAAATGGGCAAGAATCGGCGAAAACTATGAGTGTTGATGATCGACATGTAAGCGCACCTTGGGGTTCCACAACTATGGAAATCGCTTCGAGGCCCACAAACATTGAGTAATAGTCCATGAACCGGGTCAGAATTGGCCAAGACTGTGATTGTTGACGATAGACACATAAACACACCCTGGGGATCGTCAATCATGGCAATCGCTCTGGACCCCAAAACAGTGAGTAATATTCCACAAAACGGGTCAGAATCGGCCAATATTGCGATTGTCGATGACTGACACGAAAGCGCACCTTGGGGTTCAACAATTGTGGAAATCGCTTCGGGACCCCAAAACGGTGAGTAGTATTCCACGAAACGGGTCGGAATCGACAAAAACGCGAGTGTTGACGACTGACATGTAAGCGTACCTTGGGGTTCAACAAACATGGAAATCGCTTTGGACCGCAAAATGGGGAGTAATAGTCCATGAAAGAGCCCACAATCAGACAAACCTTGGATTATTGATGAACGATACATAAGCGCACCCCTGGGGTTCGTCAATCATGGTAGTCGCTCAGGGACCCCAAATCAATGAGTAATAGTCCATGAAACGGGCCAGAATTGGCCAAAACTACGAGTGTTCATGACCGACAAATAAACGCACCCCGGTGTTCGTCAATCATGGAAATCACTCCGGGACCCCAAAACTGAGAAACAGTCCAAGAAATGGTCCAGAATCGGCTGAAACTGCGATTGTTGATGACCAACACGTAAGCGCATCCCGGGGATCAACAACCATGGAAATCGCTTTTTGACCCAAAAATGGTGAGTAATAGTCCACGAAACGGGCCAGAATCGACAAAAACCGCGAGTGTTGATGACCGACACATAAACACACCCCAGGGTTCGTCAATCGTGGAAATCACTCCGGGACCCCGAAACAGTGAGTAATAGTCCATGAAATGGGCCAGAATCGGCCAAAACCGCGATTGTTGACGACCGAGACGTATGCGCATCTTGGGGTTCAACAACCATGGAAATCGCTTGGGACCGCAAAACGGGGAGTGATAGTCCATGAAAGAGCCCAGAATCGGACAAACCTTGGATTATTGATGAACAATAAATAAACGCACCCCCGGGGTTCGTCAATCATGGTAGTCACTCAGGGACCCCAAATCAATGAGTAATAGTCCATGAAACGGGCCAGAATCGGCCAAAACTGCGAGTGTTGATGACCGACACGTAAATGCACCCCAGGGTTCGTCAATCATGGAAATCACTTCGGGACCCCGAAACGGTGAGTAACAGTCCACGAAACGGGCCAGAATCGGCCAAATTTGCAATTTATGATGACCGACACGTAAGCGCACCCTGGGTTCAACAATCGTGGAAATTGCTTAGGCACCCCAAAACGGTGAGTAATAGCCCATGAAACAGGGCAGAAT
>NW_021178629.1:0-1238 GCF_002162155.2 Triticum dicoccoides
CACGGCCTCCAGTAAGCTACAAACACCAGAAACTACTTGCAACTCCTGGACAGAGGACTAGGGTGAATAAGAAGTCGAGCGGGGTCATATTTCAGGGCCCAATGTATGGTAGTAGCTGAATCATGGATCACAAACACAGAACTCAGTTCCTGAGGACGGCTGCAATGAGACAACCCACCATGTACTCCTACATGGCCTCTCACCGCTACCTTTACCAAAT
Organism: Triticum dicoccoides; assembly: GCF_002162155.2. Taxonomy (NCBI): domain Eukaryota; kingdom Viridiplantae; phylum Streptophyta; class Magnoliopsida; order Poales; family Poaceae; genus Triticum; species Triticum dicoccoides. The sequence continues at coordinate 221 of NW_021178629.1, forward strand.
CGTGTTCACACACTTAGCTCACACACAGTAGGACATGTTCACACGCCTCTGATTCATCCCCGATGAATCAGACCTGACTCAACTCTAAGCAGTAGCAGGCATGACAAACAAGCATGAATGAGTAGGCACAACAGGGCTCAAACAATTCCTACTCATACTAGTGGGTTTCATCTATTTACTGTGGAATGACAGGTCATGCAGAGGATAAAGGGGTTCAGCTACCGCAGCAAGTAACAGTTGAATCGTTGTTGTCCTAATGCAATAACTGAGAGCATGAGCGAGAGAGTAGGGTTTTATCGAAATGAACAAGGGGGTTTGCTTGCCTGGCACTTCTGAAGATAACATTGAGTCTTCATCAGTGTCAACGATCACATCATCGGTATCACGTCTATCGAGAGGGGACAAATACCGGCAACACAGAAGGGAACACAATCAATGCAATGCACAATATGATGCATGATCATGACATGGCAAAATGAATGTGTTTTGAGCTAATGCAACTAGCAACAGATTAAATGAAGTTGGTTTGAATACAAGATTCAAATTCAAACTCCATATGTGATTATTCAAATGTCATTCACTTGATTTGTGCTAAACAGCAGCTATAAGTTGTTCTAACAGGCATGAAAATGGTACAGATGGATTCCTTGAATTTTTCTGATAATTTTTCATATATAAATTATTTAATTTGGAGTTACGGTTAATTTTTTATGAATTTTAGAAGTTTTAGCTATTTTCTGGAATTTCCTGAATATAATAAAATAAACTAAATTCCAGAAAATGAATATTGCGTCAGCATGACGTTGGCATGACGTCAGCAGGTCAACGGGCGCCGTCCAGGTCAAACCTGACGTGTGGGGTCCACACGTCAGTGACACAGGAGCTAATCCCGGTCAAACCCAGCGCTGACTGGGGTTTGACCAGGGGTGGGGCCCACTGTCAGTGGCTGTGGGGGTGTTTAGTGTGGTCATTAGTGCTAATTAGGCGTGCCACATCGGCAGTCGCCGGAGTTTCGCCG
>NW_021178630.1:0-470 GCF_002162155.2 Triticum dicoccoides
GGGTTAGCGCGGGTTGACCGGTCAATCCCGCCGGCGTTTAGCCGCCGGCGAGGCCGAGCGCGGCGGAGGGGCTCGGGAACGTCGCTCCGGCGACCATTCGGGCGGCGGAGACCACGAGAGCGAAGCCCGCGCTCACGCGCATCCAGTGGAACACGCGGGAGGCTGCGGGGGCGGCGGAGCTCGCCGGAGCAGAGCTCAGGGCGGCGGCCGGAGCTCGGCAACTTGCGGCCGCGGCGTTGTGGTGCACGGCAGTGGAAGCGGAGGGCTCCTACGGCCTCTTGGCGTCACCAGGAACACGGTGACGCGCGCGGAGGTGACCGGCTTGGGCTCGTGCCACCGTGGCGCCATGGCCGGCGGCGAGGAGCTTACGGGCGCGGTGGCGAGCTAGCTAGACGGGGCAAACGGACACGGGGAGGAGGGGGTTCGGTGCGGGGGCTCACCGCGGAACTAGCGAGCGTGAGGGCGAGGTC
>NW_021178631.1:0-1161 GCF_002162155.2 Triticum dicoccoides
AGCAAGCCTCGGCCTCTGCATGATGATGCACACAACCATATTATTATTATTCAACAAAGGTCTGATAAAAACACACATCCAACAACCCAAAGTCACCACCCACACATGCAAACTCAAAAATGAGGATTGCCCCCATTCCCCACCATTTAGAGCCGGGTTCACCGATGATCTGACCGCATACGTATCAGGACCAACATCCAGTGCAGCACATCGAAAGCATACACCACCTATATACGCTGCACCAGCCACCACTAGTAGAAAACGGAGCTTTAGCGCCGGTTCGTAAGGGCCTTTAGTGCCGGTTCCATAACCGGCACTAAAGTGTGGGCACTAAAGGCCCCTCCCCCCTTTAGTACCGGTTCGGCACGAACCGGCGCTAAAGTGCCACCACGTGGCGTGAGCTCGCGCCCTGGTATGGGGGACCTTTAGTACCGGTTGGTGTTACCAACCGGTACTAAAGGTTTTTTTTTGAATTTTTTTTTGAATTTTTTGGAAAAAAAATTGATTTTTTTTTCGATTTTTAATTTTTCTGAATTATTTGATGATTTATTCTCTAATCACCTCTCTTAACTGCTCAAGTGTGGATCACTCATTCCAAATCATCTAACTTCCCGACCGGTCACCCATCCCTCTAGCCCGAGCACGCTTAACTTTCGGGTTTTATTCTCCTTCGTTTCCGAGTCTGCACTTGTTGTTTTCCTAACAATAGTAGGATGTCAATCCTATTAACCCTCAGGAGTTTAGCTTGAGCATGAAGTCACACATTTCACCGTTTGAGTTTGAAACTATTATTCTAAAAAACAGTAATTATTTAGTAACGCTAATATTTCTTGAATAAGTTTGACCATAGTTTGACCACAGTTTGATCATAGTTTGACCACAGTTTGACCATAGTTTGACCAGATTTGACAAAAATTCAAAAAATTGAAATAATTATTTAGTAACACTAATATTCTTGAATAATTATGTAGTAACATTAATACTTCTTGAATAAGTAGTTTGACCAGATTTAACCAATTCTTTTTAAAAAAACTGAAATTTGACCATATCTTTTTTTTCCTTTTGGAATTTGAGGATTCTAAAAAATTCCAAACAGGCCATGGGCTGTCTCCATCGGATGCGGATTTTCGTGCTGAATTTTTTGATATATTATACGTTTTT
>NW_021178632.1:0-1021 GCF_002162155.2 Triticum dicoccoides
TGGGTGCGTTTACGTGTCGGTTATCAACACTCATAGTTTTGGCCGATTCTGGCCCGTTTAATGGACTATTACTCACTGTTTTGGGGTCCCAGAGTGATTTCCACGATTAACGAACCCTGGGTTGTCTTTACGTGTCGGTCATAAACACTCATAGTTTTGGCCGACTCTGGCCCGTTTCGCGGGCTATTACTCACCGTCTTGCGGTCCCGGAGTGATTTCGACGATTAACGAACCCTGGGGTACGTTTACATGTCGGTCATCAACACTCATAGTTTTGGCCGATTCTGGCCCGTTTAATGGAGTATTACTCACTATTTTGGGGTCCCAGAGTGATTTCCATGATTAACGAACCCTGGGGTGCGTTTACGTGTCGGTCATCCACAATCGCAATTTTGGCCGATTCTGGCCCGTTTCAGGGGCTATTATTCACTATTTTGGGGTCCCAGATTGATTTCCATGATTAACAAACCCTTGGTTGTGTTTACGTGTCGGTCATAAACCCTCGCAATTTTGACCGATTCTGGCACGTTTCATGGACTATTACTCACCGTTTTGCGGTCCCGAAGCGATTTCCATAGTTCTTAAACCCCAAGTTGCGCTGATATGTCGGTCATCAACACTCGCAATTTTGGCCGATTCTGGCCCGTTTCAGGGACTATTACTCACTGTTTTGGGGTCCCGGAGTAATTTCCACGATTAACAAACCCTGGGGTGCGTTTACGTGTCGATCATCAACACTCGCAATTTTGGCCGATTCTGGCCAGTTTCATGGACTATTACTCACTGTTTTGGGGTCCCAGAGTGATTTCCATGGTCAACGAACCCTGGGATGTGTTTACGTGTCGGTCATAAACAGTCGCAGTTTTGGCCGATTCTGGCCCGTTTCATGGACTATTACTCACTGCTTTGCGGTCCCAGAGCGATTTCCATAGTTGTTAAACCCCAAGGGGCGCTGATGTGTCGGTCATCAACAATCGCAATTTTGGCCGATTCTGGCCCGTTTTAGGGGCTATTACTCATT
>NW_021178633.1:0-979 GCF_002162155.2 Triticum dicoccoides
GTCACCTTATTATTGGGCCAGGCCCATGTAATTTCGAAATACATAAGTATAGGCTATTTTTAGAGTCCGTATGTGTGGGGAAACAAGAGATAGGGTTGATTTCGGACCCCTCCACCAAGGGCCACGAAATTCCCCCCTCTTCCTCCATATATACAGCCCTTAGGGCATCGTTTAGACTTTGGGTTTTGTTTAGATTAAAAGTTCGCCATAGCTGCAACTTCGCGTACTTCGTTTGTGTTCAACGACCAGACAAAGACGTCACAGAACCCCACCTTGATCAATAAAGCTTTCATCTTATATTCGCAATATCCAGATTGCAATCTCAGTTTCTTGCTTGTTCTTCGTTTGCTCGCAGGAAACAAACCCTCGTGGTCAGGTTGATCGTGCTCCGGCGTGGTCAATAACCTCTCGGAGTTGGTTTAGCGATTGCTAAGGCGCGACGCCCTAGCACGTTCGTAGTCGGATCGTCAAAGTCGACTTCCACCAAAGCGAAATCCATCATCTCATCGAAAGACGGGACACCTCCGCCTCTATCAAGTGGTATCAGATTTCCAGGTTGCTCGGTGAGATTTTACAGTTTTTCGTAGTTTAGATCGAGTTTGTTCTTCATACCTACAGTCCACGAAAAAGCCACAAAAAAAAATTAGGGTTAGTTCATCATATCCGAACCAATCTGAGCCTTTGCATAATCTTTTTAGGGTTTTGCTTTGTTGAATTTGCGGTTGCATCGTCGTGTCTAGTTGCTGGTCTTAGAGTCTAGTCTTTTAGAGTTTCGAGTTCTGGTCATAAGTTGTCATGCCGCCGCCGCACCATCATCATCACCCCTGCCATCTACCACCACCGCTTATCCGCCACCGCTTCGAATCCGTATCCATATACCACCACAGCTGTCATATACCACCACCGCTGCCATCTACCACCATATATCCACCACCAATCCGAGTTCTTGTCATATTAGGTTTGTTTTCGAGATCCATCT
>NW_021178634.1:0-1551 GCF_002162155.2 Triticum dicoccoides
TCCGGACAGTCGACTATTTGGTTCTTTTTGGTGAGAAACCTATTCCAGAATTTTCGGGTTGACTCTCTGGGCTGTTGGGTTATGTGACTTAAATTGTCTGCGTCCGGAGGTCGGACATAGGTCCCTTGAAAATTGGCCCGAAAAGCATCCTCGAGCTCTTCCCGACTTCCAATGGTGTTTTCGGGGAGGCTTTTAAGCCAATGTCGGGCTGGCCCTTTGAGCTTGAGGGGTAAATATTTTATGGCGTGGAGGTCATCTCCTCTGGCCATGTGTATGTGGAGGATGTAATCCTCAATCCAGACTCCAGGGTCTGTCATTCCGTCGTATGCCTCTATGTTTACGGGCTTGAATCCCGCTGGAAATTCATGATCCAGCACCTCATCGGTGAAACATAGGGGGTGCGCGGCGCCCCTATATTTGGGTGTGGCGTGATGTTCGGATATTTGACGTGCTGCATTGCTCGCTAGAGCTTGTTTTCTTGGCCCATAGATAGACCTAACTGGGCCATCCTTTTGTGGCGAATCCTTATGCGGATCGCGTGCTGGCTTGTGTGCGGCGCCACTTGCTGCTCTATGCTTGTCATGTGGTCGTCTATCCGACCGGGCGGCCTTCTTGTTCCTTGATTGTGGGGCTCTATGGCCTCCTCGTCGAATTCGGGCAGTAGTCTGCATTTCGGGTAGCTCTTTGTTTGGCGACTATCGTTGTATTTGTCTACGGTGTTGAGTACTTTGCTCCATTTCATTCTGAGTGTGTCTTCCGCTGTTTTGAGCTTCCGCTTCTGCTTTTTCAGGCTACGTGCAGTGGCGACGAGCCTTTTGTGGAGGTTCTTCTGCTCCAACGATGTGTCCGGCGTGAGATCATCTGGACTGTTATCTTCGCCGGGGAAGGGTTGTTTATCCAAGTTGTCCTATTCGGACGGTTGCTCGATGGCCTGTTCGTCGTCCACCGGTTCGCCCTGCTCTATGGCTGGGTCTGTAAGGGTGCTGTCTTTGTCGAGGCGGGACTTTGAGCGGCGCTTATGTCGCCGTTTTGACTGGTTTTCGAGGGAATTATCCTTCGCAGCGTCTCGTTGTTCCTCGTTATCGCTTCCTTTAGGTGTATCCACCATATATACATCGTGAGATGGGGTGGCTGTCCGACACCCTGTAGGTGCTGGTTCTTGGTTGTCTCCTACATCGTCGTCGATACCGTCGATGTCGTCGGAGTCGAAGTCGAGCATGTCGGTTAAATCATCGACAGTGGCTACAAAGTGGGTGGTGGGTGGGTGTTGAATTTCTTCGTCGTCCGGGTCCCAACCTTCCTGACCATAGTCCGGCCAGGGCTCTCCTGATAAAGAGAGAGACTTTAGTGAGTTCAGGATGTCGCCGAAGGGCGAGTGCTGAAAGATGTCCGTGGCGGTGAACTCCATAACAGGCGCACAACCGGATTCGAGTGGAAGGGGCGCGGGAGGTCCGGAGTCCGGAGAGGAGTCCGGCACCTTGGAGTCACGAGCTTCACAAAGGACAGGGATGGTGTTCGGCTCGATCGTCGTGGAGATCGTAGCCCCCGAAG
>NW_021178635.1:0-1551 GCF_002162155.2 Triticum dicoccoides
TCCGGACAGTCGACTATTTGGTTCTTTTTGGTGAGAAACCTATTCCAGAATTTTCGGGTTGACTCTCTGGGCTGTTGGGTTATGTGACTTAAATTGTCTGCGTCCGGAGGTCGGACATAGGTCCCTTGAAAATTGGCCCGAAAAGCATCCTCGAGCTCTTCCCGACTTCCAATGGTGTTTTCGGGGAGGCTTTTAAGCCAATGTCGGGCTGGCCCTTTGAGCTTGAGGGGTAAATATTTTATGGCGTGGAGGTCATCTCCTCTGGCCATGTGTATGTGGAGGATGTAATCCTCAATCCAGACTCCAGGGTCTGTCATTCCGTCGTATGCCTCTATGTTTACGGGCTTGAATCCCGCTGGAAATTCATGATCCAGCACCTCATCGGTGAAACATAGGGGGTGCGCGGCGCCCCTATATTTGGGTGTGGCGTGATGTTCGGATATTTGACGTGCTGCATTGCTCGCTAGAGCTTGTTTTCTTGGCCCATAGATAGACCTAACTGGGCCATCCTTTTGTGGCGAATCCTTATGCGGATCGCGTGCTGGCTTGTGTGCGGCGCCACTTGCTGCTCTATGCTTGTCATGTGGTCGTCTATCCGACCGGGCGGCCTTCTTGTTCCTTGATTGTGGGGCTCTATGGCCTCCTCGTCGAATTCGGGCAGTAGTCTGCGTTTCGGGTAGCTCTTTGTTTGGCGACTATCGCTGTATTTGTCTACGGTGTTGAGTACTTTGCTCCATTTCATTCTGAGTGTGTCTTCCGCTGTTTTGAGCTTCCGCTTCTGCTTTTTCAGGCTACGTGCAGTGGCGACGAGCCTTTTGTGGAGGTTCTTCTGCTCCAACGATGTGTCCGGCGTGAGATCATCTGGACTGTTATCTTCGCCGGGGAAGGGTTGTTTATCCAAGTTGTCCTATTCGGACGGTTGCTCGATGGCCTGTTCGTCGTCCACCGGTTCGCCCTGCTCTATGGCTGGGTCTGTAAGGGTGCTGTCTTTGTCGAGGCGGGACTTTGAGCGGCGCTTATGTCGCCGTTTTGACTGGTTTTCGAGGGAATTATCCTTCGCAGCGTCTCGTTGTTCCTCGTTATCGCTTCCTTTAGGTGTATCCACCATATATACATCGTGAGATGGGGTGGCTGTCCGACACCCTGTAGGTGCTGGTTCTTGGTTGTCTCCTACATCGTCGTCGATACCGTCGATGTCGTCGGAGTCGAAGTCGAGCATGTCGGTTAAATCATCGACAGTGGCTACAAAGTGGGTGGTGGGTGGGTGTTGAATTTCTTCGTCGTCCGGGTCCCAACCTTCCTGACCATAGTCCGGCCAGGGCTCTCCTGATAAAGAGAGAGACTTTAGTGAGTTCAGGATGTCGCCGAAGGGCGAGTGCTGAAAGATGTCCGTGGCGGTGAACTCCATAACAGGCGCACAACCGGATTCGAGTGGAAGGGGCGCGGGAGGTCCGGAGTCCGGAGAGGAGTCCGGCACCTTGGAGTCACGAGCTTCACAAAGGACAGGGATGGTGTTCGGCTCGATCGTCGTGGAGATCGTAGCCCCCGAAG
>NW_021178636.1:0-1174 GCF_002162155.2 Triticum dicoccoides
CGAAGATTATGAAAAGTTTCATGAAATTCCTCCCTTCAAAGTGAAGGCTGACCCAAGCATCCTGATAAATGATGAAGATTATCCATGGTTACGGCGCAATAAGGAAAGGACACAAGCGAAGAAAAAGTGAAGACTTTCTCCACAACTATTATGATGATACCATGCCAACTTTCAACCTTTTCGTAGTTCATTTGAAATGCCCGTTGTAACAGACAAGTTTCCGTATGAAATCATGATACTTCGAAAGAGATTGTCCGTTTTGTACATGAAGTGCATCCAGTTTTTGCCGTAACCCTCTCAACTTTCTTGCACATGCTATGTGGATGAAATGATGATACCATGCCAACTTCCAACCTTTTCAGAGTTCATTTGAAATGCTTTTCAATTTCAAGGTCTTATAGCTAAAAAAACAGTAAATGCTTTTATAAAACTCTAATATCAAAAGGAATCAACTAAAAAGCTTTTATAAACCTCTAGTATTTTTTAAACTAAAATTATATAAAATTTATGCAACTAAAATTATCAAAGTATTTTCTGTTCAAAAAATGAAAAACAGAAATAATTATCATAAAGAATTTTTTGTTAGAAACTTTAGTAGCAAAAAGAGTTTTGATAAAGATTTTTTTGATAGAAACTAAAATAACAAAATCTGTTTTTCAATATAATGATAAAATGAAGTAATATTAAATAGCAGGAAAAAGAATAACTCCAAATATATTTTTAGTTGCATAAAGATTATAATTATTCAAATTTGGAAACTAATGGAGTAACAGAAAGATTATAATTATTATGAGCTAAAAGGAAAAAGAATAAAAAAATAAAGCAAATCAAAAGGAAATAAATAATTCAAACCAAAAAATAAAATAAAAAAAGTGCCACCTAAAGGGCCACCACAGCCTGAATACGACTAGAAACCCAACAATGGGCCAGGATTCAGGCCCGCAATAGGCCCAATAGGCCCATAGGTACATATAGTGCGTTTAGGCTCGTAAGCCTGCATTTGAGAGGAGCTCAAGAGGGCAGCAGGACTGGGGCTTATAAACCACTCTCAAGCTCCCTCAGCTAGAGGGGTGGGACTAACACTTTCGTACCGCGACGCGGGCAGCACAAGGCCTTTAGTCCCGGTTGGTGGCACCAATCGGGACTAAAGGGGCGCATTTGTCCCGGTTGGTGG
>NW_021178637.1:0-979 GCF_002162155.2 Triticum dicoccoides
CTGGTAGCTTGCTACTGCTCCGGAACACTTAGGCAGGCCGGCATGTGTCCTTCTTCGATCCTGTGTCTGTCCCTTCGGGGAAATGTCACGCGATGAATACCGGAGTCCTGCTAGCCCGCTACAGCCCGGTTCGCCGGAGTCCTGTTAGCCCAGTGCTACAGCCTGGATTCACTCGCTGATGACCGACACGTTCGATGCTGGGTCATGGATGCCTGTCCCTGTAAGTTAGTGCCACTTTGGGTTTACGACTAGCCATGTCAGCCCGGGCTCTTTATCATATGGATGCTAGCGACACCATCATATACGTGTGCCAAAAGGCGCAAACGGTCCCGGGCAAAGGTAAGGCGACACCCGTGGGGATACCGTGCGTGAGGCCGCAAAGTGATATGAGGTGTTACATGCTAGATCGATGTGGCATTGAGTCGGGGTCCCGACATAGCACAAGATAGACATCGTCAATCTCAAGTGGGATTCTAATAGCATCTGCAATAGATGATGTAAAATGGATGTAAAATTAACATCACCAAAAACCACCTGACTACAATAGATGAGGTAAAAACTATTGACTCTGAACTTAACTATTGATACTGAAATTTACTGTGGAATCTGAATGCTACTGTCGAAACTGAAGGCAATGGTGGCAGAGAGGCACTTGACATGTAGTTTAGGGAGGGCCTGTAGTTCATCTTCAACCTGCACCCCCCTCAGCCGCCAGCCACCACCGGCCGAACCGCCGGCCCCAGCGCCGCCTCGCCGCCCTGAAACAACTCGCCACCGCCGCCCCGGCCAGCCCTCTAGACCCCCGCCACCCACCCTAAACCCTAAGATAGATAGTGGGGTACCTCTCCGGCGAGCCCCCGTCCCCGCTGCGGGTGGTTCTTCCTTAACTCTGGCGACCCCCCCCCAACCCCTGAAAATTGACTGACCCAAAAGCCGATTCAGTCGAGTGAAGTGTGGCTTAATTGGAGCAGAGCAGCAG
>NW_021178638.1:0-985 GCF_002162155.2 Triticum dicoccoides
GTCCCGCCTCTTCGGACATGCCACCACACCACCCCGCATGTATGAGGGCCCGGTGCGATGCTCCGGTGGCATTGCTACCCCCTAGTGCCCTCGTCCCGCCTAACCCTGTAGCGTTTGACCATGGGATCTAGCCCTTTGACTTTGAACGGACGGGCTTTGACCAGTGGACCTCCCTACCTGGTTGTGTTAGGTCAGCCCATAGGAACACTTTGGAGCAACATCCGGGCCAGACCCACAGCAAGATCCCCTCCGTGTAGACCCCACGCGTCCGTTTCCCCCTCCAGGTGTCGGCGGCAGCGCCGTCCGTGAGGGGGGGCACACCCCAGACATGCGTGCCTGGCATTTGCAACCGCCACAACACTTCCAGAATTGTAAGAGGCCCCCTACGCAAGATTTGGCGGCATGCTAGCCCCCGGAGGCCGCCGGCCACAGCCGTAGATGCGCGAAGGGCAATCCGCGTAGAGGGAATTTTTCGGATACTTCTCCATCACCAAAAATTATGAAAAAATACCATCGTTCCTATAGCACATGTGCCCATGTCGTGCAAAAAAACTCATGATTTTCTCGCGCTCCGAGTATATAGTAATATTGACGCGGCATCGTTACCGTAGAACGTCTACTACCGTGTCATCGCCGTCCGTGAGGGGGGGCCACGCACCGGAGACGCGTCCCGCCTCTTCGGACATGCCACCACACCACCCCGCATGTATGAGGGCCCGGTGCGACGCTCCGGTGGCATTGCTACCCCCCCCCCAGTGCCCCCGTCCCGCCTAACCCTGTAGCGTCTGACCACGGGATCTAGACCTTTGACTTTGCACGGAAGGGCTTTGACCAGTGGACCTCCCCACCCGGTTGTGTTAGGTCAGCCCATAGGAACACTTTGGAGCAACATCCGGGCCAAACCCACAGCAAGATCCCCTCCGTGTAGACCCCACGCGTCCGTTTCCCCCCTCCAAGTGCCGGCGGCAGCGCCGTCCATGAGGGG
>NW_021178639.1:0-1331 GCF_002162155.2 Triticum dicoccoides
GGCGAATTCGACGGCGACGGTGGTCGGAGCCCGAAGAGGGGAACGGCGACGTGGCGGCGATGCAGGGCTTCCGGGGAGCTGTGGAGCGGTGGGGAGGAAGAGGGAGTCGTGGCGGAGCTCCTGAGCTAGTCGGGGAAGCGAGGGGTGGTCGGAGACGGTGGCTATGGCGAACGGCGGCGAGTGTGGTGTTCGGCCGGGCGAGAGAGAGAGCGAGGGAGAGGAGAGGAGAGCCGGGGGAGAGTGAGAGAGAGCAGGGGGGAGGGCGTGGCGTCGTCCAGGGAGTCGAGCGAGGAGGGGAGGCCAGGCAAGCAGGTGAGGAGGTGGCGTGGCGCGGTGGCCGTGCGCGCGCGCCGGCCACACTCCCCTCCCTCTGTCGGGGCGAAGACGACAGAGGAGGGAGGTGGGCTGGGCCGGCTGCCGGCTGGGCCAGCCAGCTGGCTGGGCCGCACAGTGGAGGAGCCCAGGTAAGCCCCTCCTGTTATATATTTTTCTGTTTTTGTTTTATTTAATATATCTGCAACTTTGTTGAATTAAATAAAATACCTAGGCAAGTTCAAAAATCACCAAACTAATCCTGGCCCATAGTTGGATTATTTCCAACATGAAACATTTTAGTTTGGAGATACTTGAGCATTTAAATATTTTATATTATTTTAAATGCCCAAATTCAAATATTTATGAATTAATTCAAAAACCCTAAGATGGCCTAGGAAAATGTGCACCACTTTTGGCAGAGGTTCTGAACCAAGACAAAAATGATGGGCATTTTAGAAGGGCATTTCAGGTTCATTGAAAATTATTTTAGTAAACCCTAGTTGGTTTCAGAGGGGACTGGGGGTTCTGTCATCCCCATTTCAAGTTTCTGATGAAAGAGTAAACATGATGCAACACTCTAATGCATGACTAGCTAGGTTGTGACACCCAGGGATCGTCAATCATGGAAATCGCTCTAGGACCCGAAAACGGTGAGTAATAGTGCACGAAATGAACCAGAATTGGCCAAAATTGTGAGTGTTGATAACTGACACGTAAACGCACCCTGCGGTTCGTCAGTTGTGGAAATCACTCCGGGGCCCCAAAACTGGGTAATAGTCACGAAACGGGACAGAATCGGCCAAAACTGCGAGTGTTGATGATCGACACGCAAACGCACCCCAGGGTTCGTCAATCGTGGAAATCACTCCAGGACCCCAAAACAGTGAGTAATAGTCCAAGAGACGGGCCAAAATCGGCCAAAACTGCGAGTGTTGATGACCGACACGTAAGCGCACCTTTGGGTTCAACAACTATGGAAATCGCTTTGGGACCCCAAAACGGTGAGTAATAGTCCA
>NW_021178640.1:0-1248 GCF_002162155.2 Triticum dicoccoides
GGCCGGCGGCGGCGAAGTGGGCGCGTGCCCACGTGGCAGCGCCTGAGTGGCGGAGGCGGGCGGCGGCGGACGCGTCCGGCGCTGGGGCGGACGTGTCCGTCGGCGGCGGAGGATGTTTTTTTTTTTGAACTAGGGTTTCGGACGGGGGAAGAAGAGATCCGAATGGAGGGGGTATAAATAGGCATAAGTGGAGCTAGGAGAGTCCAAATGAGGTGCGGTTTTCGCCCACACGATCGTGATCGAACGCTCTAGGACATGGAGCAGAGTTTGGTGGGTTTTGGGCCAAATTTGGGGGGTGTTGGGCTGCAACACACATGAGGCCTTTTCGGTCCCTCGGTTAACCGTTGGAACATCAAACGAAGTCCAAATGATACGAAACTTGACAGGCGGTCTACCGGTAGTAAACCAAGGCCGCTTGGCAAGTCTCGGTCCAATCCGGAAATGTTTAGACCCCACACACGAAAGAAGACTAGAAATGACCACCGGAGGAGAACGAAGCGCCGGAATGCAAAACGGACAACGAGGAAAATGCTCGAATGCATGAGATGAACATGTATGCAAATGCAATGCACGAGATGGCATGATAAGAGATGCACGAAAAAGAAAAACAACACACGGAGACAAAGACCTGAACCCGAGAAATAAATATAACTTGACACCGGAAACGGCAAGAGTTGGAGTACAAATGGGGAAAGTTACATCTGGGGCGTTACAACACTCCACCACTACGAAAAGATCTCGTCCCGAGATCTAGGACTGAAAGAACTCCGGGTACTCAGAACAGAGGTGATCCTCGCGTTCCCAGGTAGCTTCACGGTCGGAATGGTGTGACCACTTGACTTTGAGAAATTTGATTGACTTGTTGCGAGTCTTGCGTTCAGTCTCTTCAAGAATAGCAACTGGGTGCTCACGATAGGAGAGATCTTCTTGGAGCTCAATGTCCTCGAAGTTGACGGTGCGGTCAGGAGTCTTGAAGCACTTTCGAAGCTGAGAGACGTGGAACACATCATGAACATTTGCAAAGTTTGAAGGAAGCTCGAGTTGATAGGCGAGGTCGCCTCTCTTGCTGACAATCTTGAAAGGTCCCACGTATCTAGGGGCAAGCTTCCCTTTGATACCGAAGCGACGAGTACCTTTCATGGGAGAGACGCGGAGGTAAACATGATCTCCGATCTCAAAAACCAGATCACGATGCTTACTATCATAGTAGCACTTCTGGCGGGATTGAGCTGCTTTGAGGTTATCACG
>NW_021178641.1:0-2278 GCF_002162155.2 Triticum dicoccoides
ATGATGTTGAAGCTCCATAAATAATGTTGCTTGTTCAAACTCTTCCAAATAGTCAACTTGTGAAAACATATTTGGGGGATTACATTCATCTAATAATACATCAGTAGTTGAGTTACTTCCTTTTCCTTGGCATCTTGCACAAGATTCCACTTTATTGTGGTAGGCTGAGTGAGGTGTGCTAATAAGACGCTTAGGATGTGGCTTTGTAAAAAGTTGCCTTCGCCCAATTGATTTAGGCCTTGATGGATCACTGGGAGGCAACATGACATTCTTAGCTTCAACAGATGCCTCCCCAGCAAGTTTATAGCCAAAGGTTATATCAATCCAATGATGCAGTTGTTGTGAAACTCGGTCACTCTCTAAGGCATCCCTGTGAAGACAAATGAATTCCTCTGAAGAGGTCACCCAGGAAGGCAAAGCCAAATTACTCATTTCAGAATGAAGAGAGACAAAAATCCAAGGATCGCTATAGAACTCTGGGATGCATTCATCTGGAGTCCATTGATAAAGCCTTTGCATACTAGACGGGTATTCGTTGGGCTCGTAGACAGAGCGGACAGCTGACCTCAAGATGGTCTTTGATAGTCTTCTTGCTTTGTAACTGCAAACTGCTAGCTCTGAGAGACACTCATCAGAAACATGATATGGAACATCAGATGATGAGTAAGTAAAATCCAATTGTTCATCGCCCTTCGCCAACCGCCATTTACTTTTGGTGAGGTCTCTCCAGCCAATGTCAGAACTTTCGTCAGGCCTCACTGTGAAATCTATTACCCAAGGCATCACTGGATGAAAAGCTGGATCACCCCATCTCCTACCAGCTAACTTGTTCAAGACAATAAGGTACTCATAATTGCTCAACTCCCCAGTCCACCATCGTTTGAAGTGAGAAGACCAATCTAAGGATGATGGAAGATTAAAACTAGCAAAAATGGATCTTGAAGAACAATCCTCATGAGCACAGCATGAATTATGTGTTGAACCTTCAGGTCCCCCAAAACCCTGGTTCTGTTTAACATGAGATATATCACTTATGCTGAGATAAGGCCATAGAGAATCTGACATCAAGATGGTTGATGGTTTCAGATTGCCGTGATGAACTCCAAAATCATGAAGATATGCCAATGCAGATATTATTTGGTAGATGAAAAATCTGATGTGCCAATCTGAGCACAATGCCTCTGGACTGTAGTGCATGATGTTCTCCAAAGTGTATGGAGCCTTTGGTTGAAACATGTAGCAACAATCAGATGATTCTACAACACCTAACACAGGTAAGATGTTGGGGTGTCTCACAAGCCCAGAAGGATGTATATCATCGAATGCTGAAAACCCAACAAAGCTGAGAAAACCCAAACCAGCTGATCCACTAATGGTGTTTTCACACAACAGATTTAGTGAATTAATCACATCCTGTTCAATGGATAAATTCATATAACTTGCCATAAGATCTCTAATTTCTGTAGTGGAGACTCTGCCCAGATAGTAAACAGGAGTTAACTTGGTGATTATGTTTACAATAAGTTGTTGATTATTCGAGCCGGAAGAACTTTCAGGATCTCCAATATGTTCAATACCAGGAGAGGAATCTGCTTGCACAGCACAATGATTATCATCTTTAAATATGAGTGATTGCTCTAATGGGTTGTTTTCACTGCAGGGATGAAAAATGTGGAGAACGTAATATCTTGAACATGGAAGCCTTTTGGAGATGTACATAATACACTTGATAAGAAGCTTTACCATTTTTTTGTATCCACATATGTCTTACCACCATGTAGTACCACCAACACAAAATAACCACAGGTCTTCTGGCTGCAAGATACATATTTGTCACTTTTTAACAAATAAAAATAGCAAATTATAAGAAAGGGGAAATTGGTGGTTGAGTCTGCCGGTTTTGCCGCAACCCTTTCACTAAGAACATTTTAGCCATTAACGAAATGCCACTATTAACTCCGCCTATGTTGTCTCAACATAGCCGGTCCCAAGCCCGGGTAAAGGAGGAGGGTTGTGATAGGCTTGGCGAGCCAACATAAAAACTCAGCCACTCTTATGGAGATGAAACCCAAAAGATTTTCATTGGGGCGTAACCCTCTCAGCGACGCGCCACATCGGAACCCGGGTGTGGTGGAAAATGGGCAAGGGCCGGGCCGTCACCCCTCAAGTGGCGCGCCGTATCTTGATCCGGATACGGTGGCAAGTGAGCGAGGATCGGGTCGTCGCATCCTTAGTGGCGCGCTACATCGGCGCCCGGATGTAGTGGAAAATGAGCAAG
>NW_021178642.1:0-1551 GCF_002162155.2 Triticum dicoccoides
AAACCCGATTCAGTGGCACCATGATGTGATCAACATCATATTCAAGTTGAACTTAATCAAGTTTAACTCTTAAGAAAACTTTTTATTACTAACAATGGCATGATGCCGGAAATCATGCAACTACTCGCCATGCAAAGCAACCAACTCATTTTCATGGATCAAATTTAACCACATAATTATCTTGCAACACTAAGGATCAAACTTTATGGTTATACCTCATTTTTATCAACAAGCAATATATTTATTGGTTCTTTATTTAAATGAAAATATTATTTAGTAAAATTAATACCAACAATTTCCATAGCAATATGCATAGTGTAGAAATCTTACTCTACTTAACCAAGCGAGTTCATGCATGCAACCAGTAACTAAAACAAGCATTTCTAAAAGAATAAAGTGACTAGCAATTTACCAAAATTATAGGAGCTCAACTTTTAGCCTGGGTCAATGCCCTCCTGTAATTATAGGTTAGCATCAGCTGAACTTGGGTCTTCCTTTCTAACTCTAGGTAAGTTTTAGATAGGACTCCTTTTTTTGTTTTGCCACTTTCTCAGTGCTTTGTATTTTGCTGGACTTTTTCTTTTCTAATAAATGGGCTATGGGGTTTTACCCCACAGTAAATATTCAAATTTTTTTAACCAAAATTATATCCAAATTCTTAATGCAAATGCTGGTGTGGCTTGCCTTAGTGTAGAGGAGGATCACACCCCTCTTGGTTTGCTTCAAGACAAGCTTCTCCTTCTGAAAAACAATTTAAAACCACAAAAATAAATGTCAAAACACATTCTTAAAATCACTAGAAATTCTAGACAGCAAGGAAAAATCCACTTTTTGGTGTGCAGCTAGAGATTTCTGTAACAAAGACAATCCAAAAAGAATAAATTCATTTGGACTTATGGTTTAGAAATGGTGGCTGGTTAAAGTTTAGTCAAATTTCTGAATTAAATTTGAATAAACAGAAAATCCTGGGGGCGGGGGGTGACGTCGAAGGCGTAAAACGGGAGTGCGCCTCCACTCGTAACGCTTAGGGCACGAGTGGTGAGGCTGACACTGGGCCCGTTCCGTCAGGAGAGAGAAGGGGGGATCGAGATCAGAGGAGGGAAGGCGTTTCGCCGGAGCTCACGCCGGCGACGAGGGGTTTGGGACTAAGCTAGAGGGATAGATTGGAAGTGGGGGCTCGCAACGCACCTGCCCGTACCCGTGGCTTGGTGAGAGGTGGACGGAGCTAGAGCAGTTGAGCTCGCAAGCTTCGATGGCGGACGGGGTTCATCGGGGAGGTTGAAGACGAGGGCTAGAGGCAGCTCCTAGGGCTTGGCGTTGTCCAGGCAGCACCAGCAGACCCCCAATGCCCCGCCCAAGCAGTTGCTTGAGCTCGAGAGGCGCCGGCGCGCAGCAGCTGGACTGCGGGGATCGCCGGAGTCCTCGGGTCGGGGCGATGGCCAGAGGCCTGCCCGACCGGGATTCTGCTTGTCTATGTGTTCGTGGAGCTGTGTGGAGTGGTGCGTGGCTAGCAAGTGAGGCGGGGGCGCTATATATAGCCGGAGCGGAGGG
>NW_021178643.1:0-1375 GCF_002162155.2 Triticum dicoccoides
TGAGTTTCCCTAGGTTTTGTCAAATATTTTTGAAACAATAAAATAATTTTTCCCTATTAAAGACCATTTCTGGCCTTAAGAAAAAGCTTTTAAATAAAATAGGAAAATAGTTTTTTAAAACTATATTTTTGTGGTTTATGGGAGTCATATATCTAATAGGTCTCAAATATACTCTTGAAATATTTTTCATACCCCAAATCAAGTACTTGCAGTGCAAACATCAATTTAGGGGTTTTTGGAAAACTAATTTTTGAAAATACTATTTGGCCAAATTATTTTTGTAAGAAAATACTATATTGTACTATACACATGGCATGATCATTGGTTCAAGAGTTTGGAGCAAGGAGATGAAGTATAGGAGTTGGAGGATTTTATTTGATTTTTAGAGCACTTGCAAACAGCAGTCAAACATTCAATCAAAGCAAAGATAAAACACTCAAAAGTTTTTGTCAAACCACATTTTATCATGATTGTTAGCTTTATTGTAGTGGCATGAAAATCAGGGTGTGACAGACCTACCCCCCTTACAAGAATCTCGTCCCCGAGATTCCCAGACTAGGCGCGGAAAGGAGTATGGAAACTTGGGTCTGGGGTAGTCTTCAAGTCCTCATGTTGCTTCTGCTTCCGTGTAGTGCTCCATTGAGCTTGAAGTACTTGACGGTGTGGCTTCGTGTCTGACGCTCCTCTTGATCCAGGTTGCTAATGGGTTGCTCGCGGTAGGTTAGATCGAGCTAGGGGTCGATGGCTCGGTGGTTAATGCCCTCGTAGAGATCAGGCAAGTTAGGAAGTTGGAAACACTTCCGGGGTTGGGATGCATGGAAAGCATTGTGCACATCAGGTAGCTCAGGTGGCAACTCCAGCTGGTAACTGTCTTCTCTTCGTCTCGTAGTGATCTCAGAGGGGGTTGTTACATCTTGGAGTGATCTCGAAGGGGGGCGATGAATCTTGGTGTGGGTCGCCTTGTCATGGAAATGCTTGGTTCCTTAGAGAGAAGTGGCCCGTAGATACACCTGGTCCTCGACGCAGATGTTTACTTCTTGATGATGGTGGTAGTTCTTCCTCCTTGGCATGGCGGTCTTCAAATGTTCCTGGACTAGCTGAACGGCTCTTCTTCCGTCTTCGGGTGAACAAGTAGGTCACCAAATGATGATGACAACTATCTTGTCTAAGCACTCCATGAAGACTTTGTTCACGGGGTACATAAAGTAGGCTGGGGAATTAGTGGTGGTCTTGTTGAGCGTGGGCCAAGGTGGTTCTAGATCTAGTGTCGAGGCCCTAAGGTCCTGATCCAACCATGTTGTAGCTTGGTAGGGCTTAAGGGTTTCAAGGATTCTAGGGTGCGAGTGAACGTTTATCATCTTATCCTTGAGCACAG
>NW_021178644.1:0-752 GCF_002162155.2 Triticum dicoccoides
AAGAAGAAGAAGAAGAAGAAGAAGAAGAAGAAGAAGAAGAAGAAGAAGAAGAAGAAGAAGAAGAAGAAGAAGAAGAAGAAGAAGAAGAAGAAGAAGAAGAAGAAGAAGAAGAAGAAGAAGAAGAAGAAGAAGAAGAAGAAGAAGAAGAAGAAGAAGAAGAAGAAGAAGAAGAAGAAGAAGAAGAAGAAGAAGAAGAAGAAGAAGAAGAAGAAGAAGAAGAAGAAGAAGAAGAAGAAGAAGAAGAAGAAGAAGGAGGAGGAGGAGGAGGGGAACAAGAAGAAGAAGAAGGAGAAGGAGGAGGGGAAGAAGAAGAAGAAGAAGGAGAAGAAGAAGAAGCAGGAGAACTACGAATGGCGTCTACTACAAGCTCAAGCACAACATCGACACCATCAACATGAAGATGCTCAACACGTGCAAAGCTACAAGTCCCAACAAGCTCTACATCAAGCTACGACCAAACTTCATGAGCTCAGGAGAAGACCGTGAAACGACCACCACCAAGAGGAAGCTACGGCTACCACCATCACCACTTCGGCATCTTCTCCAGGTGTTATCAAGGCATCTTCGCCTTTGGACGTACGACATCTTCGTCTACTTCCCATGAGTTTGCCTACAATGACATCTTCAACAATGAGGCGACCATCTACAAGCAAGGGCGACACTTCCATCTTCGGAAGCCCCCCAAGGAAGAAGAAGAAGAAGAAGAAGAAGAAGAAGAAGAAGAAGAAGAAGAAGAAGAAGAAGAAGAAGAA
>NW_021178645.1:0-2220 GCF_002162155.2 Triticum dicoccoides
GAGACGTGGGGAGTGGGAGGACTGGGTTAGGGTTCGGTGTCCCCTGGGGGTTAGTAGGTGAGGTGGGGTGGGCCGGTCCGGCCGGGCCAGCTTGTACCTAGCTGGGCCATTCGGCCCAGGGAGAGGGGTTCTTTTCTTTTGTCTCTTGTCTTCTTTTTTTAGTTTTGTTTTCTGTTTTCTTTTAACCTTTGTATTTTCTTTCATTATTTCTTTTCTGTTTTAATTCATTTAAAAGTATTTAGGCATTTTATAAAATTGTGTTTACTTCACCATAATTACCGATGCAATAATTGACATAGCCTGAACATTTTTATTTTAATATTTGAAAACTTTTGTCGTTTGACTTATTTAGGATTTAAATTTGAAACGGTTTTGAATTAACCCGAGATTAATTACAGTGACAGAGGTGATGTGCCATCATTAACATGAGATTACTGTAGCATGATTATCCGGGCATCACAATTCTCCTCCACTATAAGAAATCTAGTCCCGAGATTTAAGAGGTGGGAAATGGGGGAAAGGTGTGGTTACGAAATTCTAACGAATATTCTCGGTCTTGATTGCTCTTTTCGAAGTGGTCGATCCATTATATTGATGTCTTCATTTTTCTGCTTCAAGTCATCAAGATAAAGTCGGTATCCTTTCTTCAGGGATTCCATCGTACTTACGAAAGAATAAGGGGTATTCCGGGAGAACGAACCTCTACAAGGTTGACTATCTGGTCGATATCATCGGGGAAGGTGGCAGAAAGTAACTCTCGAATTGAAACTTAAGAAAATATCAAGAGGAAAGTAATGAGGTTTCATGGGAAGTTTCGAGCGAGCAGGCAACCGTTCGATGCCTAAAACAGGGCGTGAAAGGGGCTCAAAGCAATCGGGAATAAGTATTGTGTCCGGCAACAGATTTGATGATCCCTCGGAAGATGGCTCGTGAATTACATACGAGGCCACACGCGAGGAGCAACCTTGGGATCAGGGGGTGCAGGAGAGTCAGGTTTCGATCATGTGGAACTGTGGGTTATGGGCCCACCATATGGTTGAAAGTAGGAAGGGGGCCGACATCTTGCACGGTCACGATATTAAGGCGTGTCAGAGGGTAGCCTATCAGTTATGTCGGCAACAACATCGATACCAAGGGCGAGGGTCGAAGAGAACCATTTTCCTGCTCGTTGAACGAGGTGGGCCAATAGGCAAGGTTCTAGTCCATCGGTGGCTACCGGAATGTCATCAACAATAGTAACAGGGTCTTACTGACAGAGCGGTACCACAAGGTGTTTACCTAAGCAGGAGAATATTACTGCTTAGGTCATATAGATCACAAGAAAGGTTAAATCAAACAATGGAAAGGAAAATATGATTATCAGATTAAACAGAACAATGGAAAGGAAAATGTGTTAAGACACATATTTCGGGGTATTTCCTTCCCAAGGACAAACAGAGCAAGATATCCATGATAGGATATAAAGTAGAAAACAATTTAGGTAAGGGGAGAGAAATTTCAGGACATTACCCAGGCAACGGTGTTTGGATAATTGAGCAAGAAACATTTAGCATAGAGCTTCAAATGTTCTTGTTGAAAATCGGAGTACCATAGACATGCTTCGAGATAGCATTGACATGGTCATCAGGTGAAGATCAGACTTTGGAAACACAAAGGATCCATCAGGAACAACTTATAGAATAAGTCTTACAATTTCTCCAGGAAGAATGGTTATCCTTGCAAAAGAAATTATAATGATAGGTCCTCTAGCCACGGGGTGCTAGGCATGACGTCATATTACCGGGTCATCAAAGGACCAACATCATAACTCCTGGAAAGTTGTCCCAGCCATCATATCTGACCGAGATTCAGATCCGATTGATGTCATGATACCTCAGACTCAGGATGTCCGAGAAGAAAAGGTGCAACACAAATCGATGAAATGACATTGCAAGATTCTCGGGAAATGAACTATGGGAGCGAGTTCCTGAAACAGTAGTTCATCAATAAACCAAGGAGGGGATGAGAAGGTGGCTGATGGGCTCAGCGACAATTCATCGAGAATTCCAAACGGATGGATTTCCACAATAATGTGAACAAGAAGATGACACTGGTCAATTCAAATGATATAATGTTGTATGCTCTAGGAAAACATACACCATCAATCATTAGTTGAAAGGTGTGCCTGAAATATGACCTTAGGCAGCAAGATCAATGTTAGAGTGACGATTCAATAATAAA
>NW_021178646.1:0-2220 GCF_002162155.2 Triticum dicoccoides
TTTATTATTGAATCGTCACTCTAACATTGATCTTGCTGCCTAAGGTCATATTTCAGGCACACCTTTCAACTAATGATTGATGGTGTATGTTTTCCTAGAGCATACAACATTATATCATTTGAATTGACCAGTGTCATCTTCTTGTTCACATTATTGTGGAAATCCATCCGTTTGGAATTCTCGATGAATTGTCGCTGAGCCCATCAGCCACCTTCTCATCCCCTCCTTGGTTTATTGATGAACTACTGTTTCAGGAACTCGCTCCCATAGTTCATTTCCCGAGAATCTTGCAATGTCATTTCATCGATTTGTGTTGCACCTTTTCTTCTCGGACATCCTGAGTCTGAGGTATCATGACATCAATCGGATCTGAATCTCGGTCAGATATGATGGCTGGGACAACTTTCCAGGAGTTATGATGTTGGTCCTTTGATGACCCGGTAATATGACGTCATGCCTAGCACCCCGTGGCTAGAGGACCTATCATTATAATTTCTTTTGCAAGGATAACCATTCTTCCTGGAGAAATTGTAAGACTTATTCTATAAGTTGTTCCTGATGGATCCTTTGTGTTTCCAAAGTCTGATCTTCACCTGATGACCATGTCAATGCTATCTCGAAGCATGTCTATGGTACTCCGATTTTCAACAAGAACATTTGAAGCTCTATGCTAAATGTTTCTTGCTCAATTATCCAAACACCGTTGCCTGGGTAATGTCCTGAAATTTCTCTCCCCTTACCTAAATTGTTTTCTACTTTATATCCTATCATGGATATCTTGCTCTGTTTGTCCTTGGGAAGGAAATACCCCGAAATATGTGTCTTAACACATTTTCCTTTCCATTGTTCTGTTTAATCTGATAATCATATTTTCCTTTCCATTGTTTGATTTAACCTTTCTTGTGATCTATATGACCTAAGCAGTAATATTCTCCTGCTTAGGTAAACACCTTGTGGTACCGCTCTGTCAGTAAGACCCTGTTACTATTGTTGATGACATTCCGGTAGCCACCGATGGACTAGAACCTTGCCTATTGGCCCACCTCGTTCAACGAGCAGGAAAATGGTTCTCTTCGACCCTCGCCCTTGGTATCGATGTTGTTGCCGACATAACTGATAGGCTACCCTCTGACACGCCTTAATATCGTGACCGTGCAAGATGTCGGCCCCCTTCCTACTTTCAACCATATGGTGGGCCCATAACCCACAGTTCCACATGATCGAAACCTGACTCTCCTGCACCCCCTGATCCCAAGGTTGCTCCTCGCGTGTGGCCTCGTATGTAATTCACGAGCCATCTTCCGAGGGATCATCAAATCTGTTGCCGGACACAATACTTATTCCCGATTGCTTTGAGCCCCTTTCACGCCCTGTTTTAGGCATCGAACGGTTGCCTGCTCGCTCGAAACTTCCCATGAAACCTCATTACTTTCCTCTTGATATTTTCTTAAGTTTCAATTCGAGAGTTACTTTCTGCCACCTTCCCCGATGATATCGACCAGATAGTCAACCTTGTAGAGGTTCGTTCTCCCGGAATACCCCTTATTCTTTCGTAAGTACGATGGAATCCCTGAAGAAAGGATACCGACTTTATCTTGATGACTTGAAGCAGAAAAATGAAGACATCAATATAATGGATCGACCACTTCGAAAAGAGCAATCAAGACCGAGAATATTCGTTAGAATTTCGTAACCACACCTTTCCCCCATTTTCCACCTCTTAAATCTCGGGACTAGATTTCTTATAGTGGAGGAGAATTGTGATGCCCGGATAATCATGCTACAGTAATCTCATGTTAATGATGGCACGTCACCTCTGTCACTGTAATTAATCTCGGGTTAATTCAAAACCGTTTCAAATTTAAATCCTAAATAAGTCAAACGACAAAAGTTTTCAAATATTAAAATAAAAATGTTCAGGCTATGTCAATTATTGCATCGGTAATTATGGTGAAGTAAACACAATTTTATAAAATGCCTAAATACTTTTAAATGAATTAAAACAGAAAAGAAATAATGAAAGAAAATACAAAGGTTAAAAGAAAACAGAAAACAAAACTAAAAAAAGAAGACAAGAGACAAAAGAAAAGAACCCCTCTCCCTGGGCCGAATGGCCCAGCTAGGTACAAGCTGGCCCGGCCGGACCGGCCCACCCCACCTCACCTACTAACCCCCAGGGGACACCGAACCCTAACCCAGTCCTCCCACTCCCCACGTCTC
>NW_021178646.1:2308-2859 GCF_002162155.2 Triticum dicoccoides
CGCCGCCCTGCCCCTACCTCGCTAACGCCGCCTCCCCACCGGACCAGGGCCATCGGACCGCCTCTTCGCCGGAACGATCCTCCTCGATCTCGTCTCCTCCCCACCGCGTGACGTCCCCATCCTCCTCGCCGGACTCCATCGTCGTCGTCCTCTCCGTCGTCGCCTCGTCCCCGCCATCGCCGACCGCCTCCCCGGCACCTCCCCGAGCAGACTTAAGCACAACTACAGGGCCCCGGTGAGGCCTCATCCGCCCTCGCTCCGTTCCCCTTTTGCTCCGGTCGCCGTAGGCCGCCCCACCGCCCGTGCTGCGCTCACCCCTCCGTAGCCGCGTCCGTGCCCATGCACCGGCCATCCCGTGCGTGCCCCGGGTGTCCCCAGCCCGTGCTCCCCGCGCGACACACCCCCTGCTCCTGACTGCGCCAACACGCGCAGAAGGGCTCGCCCCCGCGCGCCCCGCCGGCTCGCCCGGTGCCGCTTGGCCCCAGGCCGCTCCCCGCCGGCGCCCCCGCGGTGTCCCACCGTCGGCGCCTGGGTCCGCCCCATCGGGCGCC
>NW_021178647.1:0-826 GCF_002162155.2 Triticum dicoccoides
TAGCGTAACTCGAGTCGAGGCGGACGTCGTCGCGGTAGCGACGACGGGCGCCGAGACGAGCACGTGACACCACTGCCACCCTGACTTAGCGTATCGCGAGTCGAGGCGGACGTCGTCGCGGTAGCGACGACGGACGCCGAGACGAGCACGTGAAACCACTACCACCCTGTCTTAGCGTAACGCGAGTCGAGGCAGACGTCGTCCCGGTAGCGACGACGGACGCCGAGACGAGCACGTGACATCACTACCACCCTGTCTTAGCGTAACGCGAGTCGAGGCAGACGTCGTCGCGGTAGCGACGACGAACGCCGAGACGAGCACGTGACACCACTGCCACCCTGTCTTAGCGTAACGTGAGTTGAGGCAGACGTTGTCACGGTAGCGACGACGGACGCCGAGACGAGCACGTGACACCACTGCCACCCTGTCTTAGCGTAGCGCGAGTCGAGGCGGACGTCGTCGCGGTAGCGACGACAGACGCCGAGACGAGCACATGACACCAGTCCCACCCTGTCTTAGCGTAACGCGAGTCGAGGAGGACGTCGTCGCGGTAGCGACGACGGACGCCGAGACGAGCACGTGACACCAATCCCTCCCTGTCTTAGCATAACGCGAGTCGAGGCGGACGTCGTCGCGGTAGCGACGATGGACGCCGAGACGAGCACGTGACACCACTGCCACCCTGTCTTAGCGTAACGCGAGTCGAGGCGGATGTCGTCGCGGTAGCCACGACGGACGCCAAGACGAGCACGTGACACCACTGCCACCCTGTCTTAGCGTAACGCAAGTCGAGGCGGACGTCGTCGCGGTAGCGACGACGGACGTC
>NW_021178648.1:0-1734 GCF_002162155.2 Triticum dicoccoides
GCATCGCGCCATAATGTGGCAATTTTGAGACTCCGTGATACCATCCACGGGATAGCATCCACGGGATAGCTGGCAGGAGCCGTCAAGACATGCTCCGGCTGAAGCAGCTCGGTGGAAGCAACGCTGCTTCTCCGCTGAGATGGCGGGGTAGCTTCGGGGGAAGCTTCGGCATGTCGTTTGTTGCGATCTCTGCTTCTCGTTCCTCTTCTCGATCCTCTAACCCCATTACCCTTCCAAGCAGCGCCTGCATTTGGTCCTGCTCCAGTTTCTTCCTACTCTCATGGGTTTTGTAACCCCCTGCGTCCGGAAAACCAACCTTCCACGGAAGGGAGCCTGGCATGCCTCGTGTCCGTCCAGGGTGCTCGGGATTCCCAAGGGCCATTGTGAGCTTGTCCTTCTCCCTGTTTGGAAGGAACGTCCCTCGCTGCGCTGCATCGATATAGTGTCGAAGGTTCTTGACTGGTGTTTGCAGTTGCTCGTCCGTCCACTGACACTGCCCTGTTACATGGTCCAAGGTTCCGCCAGCCCCGAAGAACCAAGTCCGGCAACGGTCTGGCCAGCGCATTGTCTCTGGTTCGATCCCTTTTTCAAGCAGATCATGCTCAGCCTTGGAGCACTTAGGCCGGGCTTTGAGGTAGCCACCTGACCCCGTGCGATGGTGAAGCTTCTTCTTCGCAGCATTTTTCTTGTTTGTCTCCGACATCTTCTTACTCTTTTCCGATGTCTTGTGGGCCACAAATGCGGGCCAGTGATCTTTGATCTTCTCATATTTGCCGATGAATTCTGGTGTCTCTTTTTTCTTGACAAACTAGTTCAGCTCTTTCCTCCACCTCCTCATTAGGCCTGCCATCTTCTTAAGAGCACAAGACTTGATTAATTGCTCTTTAACTGGCTTCTCCGGATCCTCCTCTGGCGGTAGGGTGAAATTTTCCTTCAGCTCATTCCAAAGATCTTCTTTCTGCATATCATTGACATAAGACACCTAAGCGTCTTCATCCTTAGCAGGCTTATAACATTGCTGGATGCTGATCGGGATCCTGTCCCTAACAAGAACCCCGCACTGAGCAGAAAATGCCTTCTTTGTCCGGATGGGTTCAATCGGTTCGCCGTCGGGCGCGATTTCTATGATCTCAAACTTTTCATCCGAGCTCAACTTTTTCTTCGGGCCTCGTCTCCTTACCGAAGTTGTGCTCGATCCGGAGGGCTAGAAATTATAAGGAAGAAAGACGACAGTAATTAATATGTGTACATATACCAAAACAATGGATGCATCAATTAACTTGTCAGCACGGGCTTAACTAATATATATATACCTGGCCGGACTCGGTTCGGTGACCGGAGCAGTTAGCACGGTCTCCTTCGTCTTGTACCTCCATTGTGTCACCGGAGCCATCATGAACATGGTCCTCCTCTTGTACCGGCATTAATGGGTCGAAGCCATCATAATCATAGCCCTCTTCTTCATCCAGCTGACCAACGGTGTCGATGAGAAATGACGCAACATCATCACTTCCATTTGCGATTATTTCCCCCAACATCGCTTCTGTTTCTTCGTCTCGGGAGTGCTCCATAGTTTCTGCAAATATTGACAACATGTCAATTATTATTCAAACATGGTACATAGTGGCAAACGTAGAACTAGCTAGCTAATCACAATAAGGAATCATGTTAGTGGCCTCGACGCTGCTTCTCTAGGGTTTAGGGTCGCCTCGACACAAAGCTTCAAGGGTTTGG
>NW_021178649.1:0-1130 GCF_002162155.2 Triticum dicoccoides
GAGCTCTTCGTCTCCTCCATAAACGAGAAACATGTCCTTTGTCCTTTTCAGGTACTTCAGGATATTCTTGACCGCTGTCCAGTGTTCCTTGCCGGGATTACTTTGGTATCTTGCTACCAAACTTACGGCAAGGTTTACATCGGGTCTGGTACACAGCATGGCATACATAATAGATCCTATGGCTGAAGCATAGGGGATGACACTCATCTCTTATTTATCTTTTGCCGTGGTCGGTGACTGAGCTGAGCTCAGTCTCATACCTTGTAACATAGGCAAGAACCCCTTCTTGGACTGATCCATTCTGAATCTCTTCAAAATCTTATCAAGGTATGTGCTTTGTGAAAGACCTATGAGGCGTCTCGATCTATCTCTATAGATCTTGATGCCTAATATATAAGCAGCTTCTCCAAGGTCCTTCATTGAAAAACACTTATTCAAGTAGGCCTTAATGCTGTCCAGAAATTTTATATTATTTCCCATCAGGAGTATGTCATCTACATATAATATGAGAAATGCTACAGAGCTCCCACTCACTTTCTTGTAAACGCAGGCTTCTCCATAAGTCTGCATAAACCCAAACGCTTTGATCATCTCATCAAAGCGAATGTTCCAACTCCGAGATGCTTGCACCAGTCCATAAATGGATCGCTAGAGCTTGCATACTTTGTTAGCATTCTGAGGATCGACAAAACCTTCCGGCTGCATCATATACAGTTCTTCCTTAAGATGCCCGTTAAGGAATGCTGTTTTGACGTCCATCTGCCATATCTCATAATCATAGTATGCGGCAATTGCTAACATGATTCGGACGGACTTTAGCTTCGCTACGGGAGAGAATGTCTCGTCGTAGTCAATCCCTTGAACCTGTCGATAACCCTTAGCGACAAGTCGAGCTTTATAGATGGTAACATTACCATCCGCGTCCGTCTTCTTCTTAAAGATCCATTTGTTTTCTATCGCTCGCCGATCATCGGGCAAGTCTGTCAAAGTCCATACTTTGTTTTCATACATGGATTCTATCTCGGATTTCATGGCTTCAAGCCATTTGTTGGAATCCGGGCCCGTCATTGCTTCTTCATAGTTCGAAGGTTCATTGTTGTCTAACAACATGATTTCCAGGACAGGGTTGC
>NW_021178650.1:0-1005 GCF_002162155.2 Triticum dicoccoides
TGTGCAGGCCCCGCAGGTGCGCTCTTGGCAGATAATGGTGGTTGTGCCTGTTTTCTTGTATCACGGCTGGAGGTGGCACCGGATGGAGGTGCTGGTGCAGTTGAAGTAGAAGATGCACGTGGTGTCCATGATGAAGGTCGGCCTGCAGAAAAGTTAGTTCGCCCCAATGCTTGTCGATCCCGCACTTCACGTTCAGCTTTACAAGCAAGATGGAATAAACGAGTGATATTAGTATACTCCTTATAGTCTAGAATGGTCTGAATCTCTCTATTTAATCCACCCAGAAAACGTGCAAGCATAGCTTCATTCTCCTCAACAATACCACATCTAATCATGCCAGTTTGTAATTCCTGATAATATTCTTCTACAGAATTTTTCCCTTGTCTTAAACGCTGCAATTTTTGAAGCAATTCACGTTGATAATATGGTGGAACCCAACGTGATGAGGGCATCAATACAATTGTTACACCCACAGCCCCTGCTGCTATATATACTGGACCAATTACTAGAGCTCGTGCACGCCAACTAAATTACCACGTTTCTTGGTAATGATTCTAATGTTCATGAGAATATGATGCTGCCTAAATTGGATACATTTGTTTTGCTTACAAATGAAGGGCCTAGCTTGGAGAAGGATGAACATTGGAGCAAGAACAAGCATGGAGATGATGGCATGCGCAAGGGGAACAAGAACGGAGTTACAAGTGATGATTTTAGGACTTTGAAGCCACCATAATGGGTGCATGAAGCCTTGGACGAAATATACAAGATGCCACTTCATAAATTTCGTCCCGAGGCTATTTTAGGTGCTGCGTCACCTTATTATTGGGCCAGGCCCATGTAATTTCGAAATACATAAGTATAGGCTATTTTTAGAGTCCGTATGTGTGGGGAAACCAGAGATAGGGTTGATTTCGGACCCCTCCACCAAGGGCCACGAAATTCCCCCCTCTTCCTCCATATATACAGCCCTTAGGGCATCGTTTAGACTTTGGGTTTTGTTTA
>NW_021178651.1:0-1041 GCF_002162155.2 Triticum dicoccoides
TGCTCCTCTTAAATGTTTGATAATTTTTGGTAAGGGTTCTGGTCCCAACCAAAATATTGAACATTTTTAAGGATTTATTTTTGGGACTTTGGATTTAATTCATTAGCTATTTGAATTTGAGTTATATTCATATAATTAGAATATAATTTCAAATACCCCTGAAATATTTTATAAGCTTTTGGAAAAGTCCATCTAGCAATATAAAATATTCAGAGGAGTTTTTGGCATTGTTTGAATTATTTTAAATTCAAAACAGTGGCAAAATAAATTAAATAAAACAAAACAGAACAGAAAAATATAAAAAACAGAACTTACCTGGACTTACCTGGCCTCACCCGTGCAGCCCACCAGAGCCGGCCCAGCTCTTGTGCTGGTCCAGCACTGTGCGGCCCAGCCCACCGTGGTCGCCACCGTCTTCAACCTCCTGCCAGTAGGCAGGAGGGCGTGTGCCCGACGCGCGCGCGCACGCTCCGGCCACCTCCTGCTTACCTGCTCGCCGCTGGAGGCACCCGAGGGAGCCACGCACTCCCCCTCGCCCCTGCACCTCCCCTCTCCTTCCCTGGACCCCGTTCCCTCCTCTGCTTCCCTCCCGCGCACACCACCGAGCGGAGCTCGCCGTCATTGTCGCCGTACCCATGGCCACCGGCCACCCCTAGCCTCGCCGATGCACCCAGGAGCTCCGCCTCGACCCCCTCTTCCTTCCCACCGATCCACAGCCCTCCGGAAGCCCTGCATCGCCGCCATCGCCGTCGTCTTCTACCTCGGACCCGCCGGCCATCTTCGTCAAATTCGCCGGCTCCGGACCGTCCCCGACCTCGCCGAGCGTCCCCTCGTCATCGCCGTGAGTCACTGACCCTCTCCCCTAACTCAGCATGCTCCCCTCCGTGCCGTAGCGCCGTTCCCCACGAGCACCGAAGCCACCGTCCGCCATTGCTGCTGCACGCATAGCCTCCGTGCTCCCCTGGCCCCACTGAGCTGCTCTTAGTGCTCCCCATGACTAGCAGGTGCTGCCCAGCCTCTCAGCTCGCTCGCTCGCCAAGC
>NW_021178652.1:0-2080 GCF_002162155.2 Triticum dicoccoides
CCACCCCTCGCCCTTCCGCCGACTCCAGAAGCACCGAAGAAACCTCCTCGTCCTCCCAATCGAGCTACGGGACACCGGGAGGCCCTGCATCGCTGTCAATCGTCGTCTTCAACCTCCGGATCCGACGGCCCCCTCCGATCAATTTGCGGCCTCAGCGTGTCCCCGGCTACACCGAGTTGCTCCCCTTCACCGCTGTGAGCGCCCGCTTCGACTCCCCCTCTTCCCCGGCCTCTCCGCGTCCTCTAGGCCGTAGTTGCACGGACGCCGAAGCTCCACCGCCGCATATGCTCGCCGCCGCCGCCGCTACACACCGTCCCTGGCATCCCCACGGCCACCGTTGGATGCGCGCGAGTGAGGGCCTCCTCCCGGTGCCCTTCGCTCGCCTAGCCTGCTCCCTTGTGCATTGCAACGCCGCGCTCGCTCGGAGCCGAGCTCCGGCCGCCGCTTCGCTCGCCGCTGCTGACACCACAGTCCCACCCCGCACTTGCCACGGCCACCACCCGAAGCGCCGATGCAGCCGCTCTCGAACGCCACCAGCCGCGCAACCTCTCGTGGCCGGAGATGGCCAGACGAGGAGCGCCACCGCGTCTGCTTACCGCCGGCGTTTAGTCGCCGGTTTAGATGACATGGCTCGTCATTAACTGTTAACAGCCCCGCTAATTAACCCCCAGGGTCTATGACAGCGGGCCCCGCGAGCTAATTACTTCTGTTAGGACTTAAATAGTCACATAACTAGCACTGTGACACTGACCAAAGGGTCCCACAGGTCGGATTTGACCTGGATAACGCCCGTTGACTTGCTGACGTCACCGTGAAGTCATGCTGACGCAGTAATAGGTTTTCTGGATTTAATTTAATTCTGAAAAATCCAGAAAATGCCTAAAACTTCTAAAAATCATAGAAAATTAACCGTAACTCCAAATTAAATAATTTATATATGAAAAATTATCAGAAAAATTCAAGGAATCCATCTGTACCATTTTCATGCATGTTAGAACAACTTATAGCTGCTGTTTAGCACAAATCATATAAAGGGCATTTAAATATCCACATATGGAGTTTGAATTTGAATCTTGGATTCAAACCAACTCCATTTAATCTGGTTTTAGTTGCATTAGCCCAACACACATTCATTTTGCCATGTCATGATCATGCATCATATTGTGCATTGCATTGATTGTGTTCCCTTCTGTGTTGCTGGCATTTGTCCCCTCTCGATAGACGTGATACCGATGATGTGATCGTTGACACTGATGAAGACTCAATGTTATCTTCAGAAGTGCCAGGCAAGCAAAACCCCCTTGTTCATTCCGATACAATCCTACTCTCTCGCTCCTGCTCTCTTTTACTGCATTAGGACAACAACGATTCATCTGTTACTTGCTGCGGTAGCTGAACCCCTTTATCCTTTGCATGACCTGTCATTCCACAGTAAATAGATGAAACCCACTAGCATGAGTAGGAATTGTTTGAGCCCTGTTGTGCCTACTCATTCATGCTTGTTTGTCATGCCTGCTACTGCTTAGAGTTGAGTCAGGTCTGATTTATCGGGGATGAATCAGAGGCGTGTGAACATGTCCTACTGTGTGTGAGCTAAGTGTGTGAACACGATTTGGTAAAGGTAGCGGTGAGAGGCCATGTAGGAGTACATGGTGGGTTGTCTCATTGCAGCCGTCCTCAGGAACTGAGTTCTGTGTTTGTGATCCATGATTCAGCTACTACCATACATTGGGCCCTGAAATATGACCCCGCTCGACTTCTTATTCATCCTAGTCCTCTGTCCAGGAGTTGCAAGTAGTTTCTGGTGTTTGTAGCTTACTGGAGGCCGTGGACAGCGCTGACCGTAGGGGTGGGCTGTGATGCGGTAGGTACGTGGCACGGTGTACCGGATGCCCGTTTGGTATCTCGGGAACCCTGTTCACATCGTTTGGGGCTGTGAGCGAAACTCCGGCCGGATCTCCTCATGGATGGAACCCGAATAGGCGATAAACCTGGACTAGAGACTTGAGTGTTTAGGTAGGTCGTGGTCTACACCCACGTCGGCTTTCGCTTGAAGTCTGCCGAGCACATGTCGTGTGCA
>NW_021178653.1:0-797 GCF_002162155.2 Triticum dicoccoides
TTGTCACATCCCTAGTTTCTGGCATTGCTCTAGGCTAGCTTCATGTGTGCATCATGTCTATATTTTTGAAACTTGAATTGAGGAATATTGGAAGCCTCAAAACCCTAAATAAAAGAGGGGCAAAAACCCTAGAAATCTCATTCATTGCTCCAAAAGGCTCTTCTTAAATGTTGATAATTTTTGGTAAGGGTTTTGGTCCCAACCAAAATATTGAACATTTTTAAGGATTTATTTTTGGGACTTTGGATTTAATTCATTAGCTATTTGAATTTGAATTATATTCATATAATTAGAATATAATTTCAAATACCCCCTGAAATATTTTATAAGCTTTTGGAAAAGTCCATCTAGCAATATAAAATATTCAGAGGAGCTTTGGCATTGTTTGAATTATTATTTTAATTCAAAACAGTGGCAAAAGAATTAAAAAAAAAGAAAACAGAACTGAAATAGAAATAAAAGAGAGAGAGAGAAGGAAGTACCTGGGCCACTTACCTGTAGCCAGCCCAGCTCCCCCCCCCACCTGGCCGGCCCAGCCCACCTCCTCCCCCTTGTCTTCTTCCTCCCCTCGCACCGAAGCAGCTCGGTGGCGAGCGCCGATGCCGCCTCGGCCACCTCCTGCCTCCCTGCTTGCCTCCGCTACTCCCTGGAGACGCCACGCGGCTCCCTCAGGCCTCTTTCAACTCCCTCCCGTGCTCATTCCCTTCTCCTGCTCTCCCTCTCGCTCCGCACCTCGGACCCGAACGGAGCCGTCGCCACCGACGCCGTTCGCCGCGGCCACCATCCCCCTCTCGCCT
>NW_021178654.1:0-1322 GCF_002162155.2 Triticum dicoccoides
AGTGAGTGGGAGCTCTGTAGCATTTCTCATATTATATGTAGATGACATACTTTTGATGGGAAATGATATAGAATTCTTGGACAGCATTAAGGCCTACTTGAATAAGTGTTTTTCAATGAAGGACCTTGGAGAAGCTGCTTATATATTAGGCATCAAGATCTATAGAAATAGATCGAGACGCCTCATAGGTCTTTCACAAAGCACATACCTTGATAAAATTTTGAAGAAGTTCAAAATGGATCAGTCCAAGAAGGGGTTCTTGCCTGTATTGCAAGGTGTGAGATTGAGCTCGGCTCAATGCCCGACCACGGCAAAAGATATAGAAGAGATGAGTGTCATCCCCTATGCTTCAGCCATAGGATCTATTATGTATGCCATGCTGTGTACCAGACCTGATGTAAACCTTGCCGTAAGTTTGGTAGGAAGGTACCAAAGTAATCCCGGCAAGGAACACTGGACAGCGGTCAAGAATATCCTGAAGTACCTGAAAAGGATAAAGGACATGTTTCTCGTTTATGGAGGTGACGAAGAGCTCGTCGTAAAGGGTTACGTCGACGCTAGCTTCGACACAGATCTGGATGACTCTAAGTCACAAACCGGATACGTGTATATGTTGAATGGTGGAGCAGTAAGCTGGTGCAGCTACAAGCAGAGCGTCGTGGCGGGATCTACATGTGAAGCGGAGTACATGGCAGCCTCGGAGGCAGCGCATGAAGCTATTTGGGTGAAGGAGTTCATCACCGACCTAGGAGTCATACCCAATGCGTCGGGGCCGATCAAACTTTTCTGTGACAATACTGGAGCTATTGCCCTTATGAAGGAGCCCAGATTTCACAGGAAGACCAGGCACATCAAGCGTCGTTTCAACTCCATCCGTGAAAATGTTCAAGATGGAGACATAGAAATTTGCAAAGTACATACAGATCTGAATGTCGCAGATCCGTTGACTAAACCTCTCTCGCGAGCGAAACATGATCAACACCAGAACTCTATGGGTGTTCGATTCATCACAATGTAACTAGATTATTGACTCTAGTGCAAGTGGGAGACTGTTGGAAATATGCCCTAGAGGCAATAATAAAAGTATTATTATTATATTTCTTTGTTCATGATAATAGTCTTTTATTCATGCTATAACTGTATTATCCGGAAATCATAATACACGTGTGAATACATAGACCACAATATGTCCCTAGTGAGCCTCTAGTTGACTAGCTCGTTGTGATCAACAGATAGTCATGGTTTCCTGGCTATGGACATTGGATGTCGTTGATAACGGGATCACATCATTAGGAGAATGATGTGATGGACAAGACCCAATC
>NW_021178655.1:0-907 GCF_002162155.2 Triticum dicoccoides
GAAAGGGCTTTAAAAGAAATGCCACAGTCGGACGTCGGGGCGACATCACAGAAAGGGCTTTATTCACAAGTAAATAATACTCATAATACATATTCAATTCATGATAATAAACAGGTTAGTCCACCCACAGGAATAACATTTAACCGGACTTAGCACTCATGGGATTCACCGGAGTCTCTGTCATCAAACTGATACTGTTAGGACAAGATAATACGAATTTGGACATGGAATAGATGATTCAAGGAATGTATGACTCTGCAGAGTTTGTACAAAAATTTTCCCACAGCCAACGGATTTCCGTAGTCACGAAGGACTAGTTCCGTTTATGGTTTTTCGGAAGAAAACACAGCTATCCAGTACACACCCATCCTACCTCTCGATGCCAGGACTCACCCTAGACATCATCCAAGAAAAACTTTTGAGACGGGGAGATCACAATCTCGAATAGCATGGGATCAAATTTATATACGCGCGCTCTAAGGGGTGCCCCCCTCTCGGTCCCAACCAGAAACACCCATGCCCCCTGACCGGATGACTGGCTTTAATCCAGGGCCATGGAACCATCATCCCGGCCTCTCCTTTTGGTGTGTACCAGGAAAGCGGTTTGCAACTTACTAAACCATATTCCTTGCGGAAAACATGTGGTAGTACAGGGAAGGAAATGAGAGGAACTGGACCGATACGGTTTGACACTGAAGTCATATAGTCTGGCATAAGACTGGCATGCTACGACACTGCCATCTTACCCATCCTCCTGCCAACACATGGCCATTCATACTCACATCCATCCACTTATGGATCATCGAACTCACTTACCTCAACATTGCATAAAATAACGTTCATCGGTATGCTCATCAACATGCCATGAAACTAACTAAATGCAAAACATGCCAAGACACTCATCATA
>NW_021178656.1:0-988 GCF_002162155.2 Triticum dicoccoides
ATTAGCGTTGGCCATTGATCTACAAGACATATTTGCAAAGGTTTTAGACTAAGTTCATGATAATAAAGTTCTAATCAAATTATGAACTCCCACTTAGATTAGACATCCCTTTAGTCATCTAAGTGTTACACGATCCGAGTCGACTAGCCCGTGTCTGATCATCACGTGAGACGGACTAGTCATCGTCGGTGAACATTTTCATGTTGATCGTATCTTCCATACGACTCGTGTTCGACCTTTCGGTCTCCGTGTTCCGAGGCCATGTCTGCACATGCTAGGCTCGTCAAGTTAACCCTAAGTGTTTTCGCTGTGTAAAACTGTCTTACACCCGTTGTATGTGAACGTAAGAATCCATCACACCCGATCATCACGTGGTGCTTAGAAACGACGAACTGTAGCAACGGTGCACAATTAGGGGAGAACTTCTTGAAATTTTATAAGGGATCATCTTATTTACTACCGTCGTCCTAAGTAAACAAGATGCATAATACATAATAAACATCACATGCAATTATATAGTTGTGACATGATATGGCCAATATTATATAGCTCCATTGATCTTCATCTTTGGGGCTCCATGATCATCTTGTCACCGGCTTGACACCATGATCTCCATCATCATGATCTCCATCATCGTGTCTTCATGAAGTTGTCACGCCAACGACTACTTCTACTTCTATGACTAACGTTTAGCAATAAAGTAAAGTAGTTTACATGACGTTATTCAATGACACGCAGGTCATACAAAAAATAATGACAACTCCTATGGCTCCTGCCGGTTGTCATACTCATCGACATGCAAGTCGTGAATCCTATTACAAAGAACATGATCTCATACATCACAATTCATCATTCATCACAACTTCTGGCCATATCACATCACATGATCAATCGCTGCAAAAACAAGTTAGACGTCCTCTAATTGTTGTTGCATCTTTTACGTGGCTGCAATTGGGTTCTAGCAAGAACGTTTTCTTACCTACGAATC
>NW_021178657.1:0-920 GCF_002162155.2 Triticum dicoccoides
CCGGTACGACGCTCCGGTGGCATTGCTACCCCCCCAGGGCCCCCGTCCCGGCTAACCCTGTAGCGTTTGACCACAGGATCTAGCCATTTGACTTTGCACGGACGGGCTTTGACCAGTGGACCTCTCCACCCGGTTGTGTTAGGTCGGCCCAGAGGAACACTTTGGAGCAACATCCGGGCCAAACCCACAGCTACATCCACTCCGTGTAGACCCGACGCGTCCGTTTCCCCCCTCCAGGTGCCGGCGGCGGCGGCGTCCGTGAGGGGGGGGGGGCACACCCCGGAGACGCGTGCTGGGCGTTTGCAACCGTCTCAACACTTCTAGATTTGTGAGAGGCCGCGTACACAAGATTTGACGGTATGCTAGCCCCCGGAGGCCGCCGGCCACAATCGTAGACGTGCGAAGAGCAATCCGCGTAGAGGGAAGTGTTCAGATACTTCTCCATCACAAAAAATTATGAAAAATTACCATCAGTCCTATTGCACATGTGCCCACGTTGTGTAAAAAACTCATGATTTTATCGCGCTCCAAGTATTTTATAATATTCACGCTGCATCGTTACCGCAGAACGTCTACTACCGTTTCATTGCCGTCCGTGAGGGGGGCCACAACCCGGAGACGCGTGCCGCCTCTTCGGACATGCCACAACACCACCCCGCATGTATGAGGGCCCGGTACGACGCTCCGGTGGCATTGCTACCCCCCAGGGCCCCCGTCCCGGCTAACCCTGTAGCGTTTGACCACGGGATCTAGCCCTTTGACTTTGCACGGACGGGCTTTGACCAGTGGACCTCTCCACCCGGTTGTGTTAGGTCGGCCCAGAGGAACACTTTGGAGCAACATCCGGGCCAAACCCACAGCTACATCCACTCCGTGTAGACCCGACGCGTCCGTTTCCCCCCTCCAGGTGCCGGCGGCGG
>NW_021178658.1:0-2545 GCF_002162155.2 Triticum dicoccoides
CTCTACTTTTGCTTCGTTGTGAATCTGGGCAGATCGTCAACTTGTTTGCAATTTTGCCGATGCTATTGTAGTTGATCCGTGCATGCTATGCCAT
Organism: Triticum dicoccoides; assembly: GCF_002162155.2. Lineage (NCBI taxonomy): Eukaryota > Viridiplantae > Streptophyta > Magnoliopsida > Poales > Poaceae > Triticum > Triticum dicoccoides. The sequence continues at coordinate 95 of NW_021178658.1, forward strand.
TGTTCTTGCCATGTCTAGCTAGCATTTTGTGCCTTCTTAATGTATGTATGCTTGCCTTGCCATGACTTGCACCGTAGTGAGTGCATCGAGCTCGTTTACATGCCTTCGTGAGTTATATTTCAGCATGTCTCAGTTTTCACTAAGTCTGAAAACTGATTGTGTTTTAGCTATGTTCGTGTGCCCGTTAGTATATTTTGTGAACCCTTTTGGCCCCAGGTCACAAAGGGACTTTTGTTAAACTTGTTGAGTAGCTCCATGCCATGTCTTTCTTTGTCATGTTCAGGTCCTGTAGCATGTTGTTTTATTGCTCCGAAGAGGGCTTCATGATCTGAAATTTCAGACAAGTGTTAATTTCACTAAGTCTGGAATCTGTTTTGCATTTGCGTTTTTGCCATGCTTGTTTGAACCGCATAATGGATGAATTGGCCGTGGCTCAGTGCTAGTCTTTTGTTAAGCATCTTGTGGGAATCCCTGCCATATATTTTGTTGTCATGTTTGGTGGTTGTAGCATGCTCATTTCGTTGCATTTAGATGCCTACTTGCTGTAAATCGCAGACCGGTGTCATTTTTGAAACGCTTGCCATTTCCAAACCGTAACTCCGATTCCGGCGTTCTTTATATCGTTTTCAAGCGATTTCATCCCATATTTCCAGTGGCACACTTGGTTTTCCAAGTTGAGGCCAGCTTCATGCATTTCCTGTCGTATCTTGCATTTTGCATCCCGCGTCGCATCCCGCATAGCATATCATCATTGCATCATATCGCTTGATCCTTGCACGTGGTTGATTGTGTCCTTGTTGCTTGTTTGTCTTGTTTGGGTAGAGCCGAGAGACGAGTTCGCTAACGAGGAGCCCGTTGATTTTGCTTTTGAGGATCCAGTCAACTCTGACAACTGTGCAGGCAAGATGATCATACCCTCGAAATCACTACTATCTTTGCTATGCTAGTTTGCTCGCTCTTTGCTATGCCAATGCTATGATGCCTACCATTTGCTTGTCAGCCTCCCAAATTGCCATGTAAAACCTCTAACCCACCATGTCCTAGCAGACCGTTGATTGGCTATGTTACCGCTTTGCTTAGCCCCTCTTATAGCGTTGCTAGTTGCAGGTGAAGATTGGAGGCCGTTCCTTGTTGGAACATTTATTTACTTGTTGGGATATCACTATATTGCTATGTTATCTTAATGCATCTATATACTTGGTGAAGGGTGGAAGGCTCGGCCTCTCACCTAGTGTTTTGTTCCACTCTTGCCGCCCTAGTTTCCGTCATATCGGTGTTATGTTCCCGGATTTTGCGTTCCTTACGCGGTTGGGTTATAATGAACCCCTTGATAGTTCACCTTGATTAAAGCTTTTCCAGCAATGCCCAACACTGGTCTTACCATTTGCCACCTAGCCTTTTCTTTCCCTTGGGTTCTGCAGACTCAAGGGTCATCTTATTTTAACCCCCCCCCCGGGCCAGTGCTCCTCTGAGTGTTGGTTCAAACTAGAGCCCCTTGCAGCGCCACCTCGGGGAAACTCGAGGGCTGGTTTTAGTTGTACGGATTGCTTATCTGAGTGTGCCCTGAGAAAGAGATATGTGCAGCTCCTATCGGGATTTGTCGGCACATTCGGGCGGTGTTGCTGGTCTTGTTTTAACCTGTCGAAATGTCTTGTTGTACCGGGATACCGAGTCTGATCGGTGTGTCTCGGGTGGAGGTCTATTCCTTTGTTGACCGTGAGAGCTTGTCATGGGCTAAGTTGGGACTCCCCTGCAGGGATTGAAATTTCGAAAGCCGTGCCCGCGGTTATGGGCAGATGGGAATTTGTTAATGTCCGGTTGTAGATAACTTGAACTAAACTTAATTAAAATGAATCAACTGAGTGTGTTACCGTGATGGCCTCTTCTCGGCGGAGTCCGGGAAGTGGACACGGTGTTGGAGTAATGTTTGCGCAGGTTGCTCTCTAGATTCTCGCTCGCGCTTTGCCTCCTCTTCTCGCTCTCTTTTGCGTATAAGTTAGCCACCACATATGTCAGTCGCTTGTTGCAGTTCCACATGTATATTGCCTTACCCTTCTTATAAGCTTAAATAGTCTTGATCGCGAGGGTGCGAGATTGCTGAGTCCCTGTGGCTCACAGATTACTATTACACCAGATGCAGGGCCTGATGATTCTACTCCAGGTGACGCATATGAGCTCAAGTGAGAGTTCGACGAAGACTCTCAGCGATACTACGTTTCCTTTCCCGATGATCAGTAGTGGTGCCCAGTTGGGGGTGATTGGGACCGTGTCGCATGTTGGGTTCTCTTTATTTTGGTGCCGTAGTCGGGCCATGAGTGTTTGGATGATGTAATGTTATTTATGTTCTTGATTGACGTGGCGAGTGTAAGCCAACTATGTTATCTCCCCTTTTATTATTATTACATGGGATGTTGTGAAGATTTCCTAACTTGCGACATATGCCTTCAATGC
>NW_021178659.1:0-1473 GCF_002162155.2 Triticum dicoccoides
GTTTGGTACTTGCATCGGTTGGATCGCGAAGATGTTCGACTACATCAACCGTGTTACTAAATGCTTCTGCTTTCGGTCTATGAGGATACGTCGACATACTCTCCCCTCTCATTGATATGCATCTCCTAGATAGATCTTGCGTGATCGTAGGAATTTTTTTGAATTACTACATTCCCCAACAACAAGGTCAACTCGGTGAGACTGATGCGCTAGGGTTAGGGGAAAACTTAATCTTGGTGAGAACAATCACATGAACTCGGTGAGACTGATTTCAATAATAAGCAAATAGAGACATGGTCAGGCAAACTCGATGGGACCGATCGCTCATTTCGGTGAGAGCGAAACGTTAAGAAAAGGAAACAGAGAGTTTGCACTACGAACTCGGTTGTGACGCCCGGATAGTTAAGCTACAGTAATTCCCTGCTTATGATGCCATCTCACCACGATTACCGTTAATTAAACCCGCGTTGATTCCAACGGAATTCAAATTCAAAAGTAAACTAAAGCCAAATCACAAAAGTTTTCAAGTTTTAAAACAAAAAAAATGTTCCGGATGTGACAAATAATTCATAAGTAATATTGGTGGAGAACAAACATTTTTGTAAAATATTTGACTGCCTTGATATAATTAAAAACAGTGACTAAAATAATAATTTAATTGCTTTTGAAATTATAAAAATATTAAACTAATATATTTTGGCTACAAACTAGGTTTGGTAGTGGCCTATATTCAAGATGCTAATTTAAGTGCTAACTTGGTTTTTCATAAAACTAATATAGAAGAAACTATAAATAAAAATAGAAAAAATAAAAAAAACAAAGCAAAAAAAAGAAAAAGAAAGAAACAACAGACCCCCCTCCCCTGGGCCGTTCGGCCCAGCAGGGCACCAGGCCATTAGGCTGGCCCAGCCGCGCCCCTGCATAACCCCCCACCCCGCAACCCTAGCCCACTACACCCTGGTTTCCCCACGATCCCCCACTCTCCCTCGTTCCCTCCCTGCGCCGCCACCCACGAAGACCACACAAACACACGCATACGCACGGAGGAGGGGCGCCCCTGTTCGCTCCCCTCCTCTCGAAGCGCCCACGCCCGAGGACAGTCGCCGTCCGCCGGCGCGCTCGTCCTCGCGGCTCCCTTCCTCTCGCGCATCCATGTCCTCCGACGCTGCCGCTCTCTCGCCCGACACTGATGCATCGACGCCCGACGCCGCCCCGCCGTGCCTTCGTCCTCCTCCACGGTGTCGCCTTGCTGGACGCCCCCGTCAACCTCCTCCTCGCCGGACTGCTTGCATCATCGAGCCTCCCCTGCAACGCTGTGAGCAGCACCACGTTCCCCCTCCGTCCTCCCCCTCGATTTGTTGTTGTTGCTGCTAGCTCCGCCGTTACCGAGCCCCCCGCCTAGCGCCACTCCCCGCCGGCCGCGCGCTCGTCGTGGGCCGCTCGCACCCTGGTTTCGCATGCCCGCTGTCGAGG
>NW_021178660.1:0-868 GCF_002162155.2 Triticum dicoccoides
CACCTTTGGACTTGTAGTTTGACTCGGATTCTGCTGCAGCATCAGATTGTTTCGTCCACAACTCAACGCTCCGGACGAATTTGAAGGTGATTCCAATTGGGTTGGAAAGTGCACGAAATCTAGTTTCCAACAAAAAAAAGAATCACCCAATTCGGAGTCCGTATGAAAAACTTGTGTGCGTTTTGAGTCAGGTGTGTCTGTGCAGTCCGAATCTGAATCCAGAACGTGAGAGACTTGGACTCTATCTTCTCTTGGGCCAAAAGTGACGTGAGAGAACTTTTTGGACAGCAAATAAACATCTCTTTCTTCCTTATCTTCATATGTGGATTGTACAAATGTCCCATACACCTGCAATTAAACAAAACACAAAAGTGTGTGAAGTATTTTTGTTCTGGATAACATAAATAGATTATTGAATAGTTTGCACTAGGAATCACCTAACAAATATGCACATATGCAATATTTTTGGTCATATCCAAGGTAGTCATGTCCTCATCATCCTCCCCTTCTTGAAAATAAAGCCGTCCTCGGCGTTGCTTAATCTGAAATGTGGCTAACAAAAGAGACAAGGTGTACATGTTGTATATGTATATGTCATCCATTTTTACTTCCCTTGATTTTTGCATATATGACACATGAATAGATGAGTAACTTGCATAGTTCATAAAATCTAAAGCCAAAAAATTAGCACAAGAAGTAGAAGGCATGAAAATATTGCAACTCAGTTTGCACATATAAGTGAAGCTCTTATTCATTTCAAAAGATTGACAATGTTCATCATTAAACCATCCCAACATTGGTGAATAAACCTTACTTGCATCAAATTTACATGCTACAACATGCTTAAATAAGCAAACATGCAATAAGT
>NW_021178661.1:0-2078 GCF_002162155.2 Triticum dicoccoides
ACAATTTGGAATGGAAGAAACGAACACTGTTGAGGAACTTAGAATTGATCTTGCGGATGTTGAAAATGAACGGATCCACTTGAAGAGAAGCACACCGGTTAAAAGGATTGACATGACAAACTCGATGATCGAGAAGGATTAGTATTCACATAGAAGTATGAGAACACCATTTGGAAAAGGTATGGAATCAACATTTGACTTCGAAGCAACTCGAATACCACAACTCAAAACAAAAACAAAGGATTGGCTTGCAGAATAAGCCGGAACAAACATATGATAGAGATTTCGTCCGAAGTTTTCGTGGTGGGACCTACACGGGCTCGATCGTACAGCACCATCATGTACAAGGCAGTGCACATGACATACGAAGCGTCCCCGAGTCAGCATAGCCAAGGACTCTTTAAGACACAACGAGACCACTGTAAAAACGACCGTGAATAGGCGAACCACTAGACGTCGAACCCCAATTTCATATCATACATCTGTCGAAAAGATATCCTAAGAGCTACTTGAATTCCCACCTATGAAACTCCCGAAATTTTCCGGTTATGCAATCAGGTGTTGGGGATACAGGGGAAGCATAATATCTCACCCAAACTAGCAAATCCTACATCCAGCTGTATCCATCCTTCAACACATAACCAAGAAACCTTCGGAAATCATCTACCTCAACCTTCGAAAAGCATCCGTTATACAAGTTATGGTGATACTCCCGTACTCACTTCAGTACTGGGTTATCGGGGTTATCTCACCAACAACTGCATAAAAGAGATTTTCGATGTCGGCGTACTAAACTCAGGTATTCCAGAACTGCAACGATAAAATTATGACGACAACACCTCAGAGCTCAACTCCCCGGGACACTTCCACTAAACCCCTGACAGGAGGCACCAAGACAATGTTCTCATCATAAAACCATCGGAACGATTCCAAGATACCCGCGTGATCCTAAAAAATTTTTTAGTGAAATTTGAGAAGAGAAGAGTCAAAACTCTACGTCAGGATGCCTTACCAGAGCGATGAAGAGACTGGGGAGTAAAAAGAATTCCTAACTCTCCGATATATATAATCCTAAATGACTCAAAATATTTTTCTAGACACAACTCGGCTGCTAAAAACGATCAAGCAATGGGGGCTCCTAAGGTCGGGGAAGGCTCTGATTACCAACTTGTAACGCCCTCGATGCGGCTATATCTCCCACGTGTCGAAGCACGACTTAGAGGCATAACCGCATTGAAAGCAATGTCGCAAGGGAGGTAATCTTCACACAACCCATGTAATACATAAGGAAAAGAGATACATAGTTGGCTTACAATCGCCACTTCACACAAATACATGAATAAAGCATTACATCATCCAGATACAATCAAGGTCCGACTACGAAACCAAAATAAAAGAAGAACCCCAAATGCGACAAAGGTCCCGATCGACCCCAACTGGGCTCCACTACTGATCAACTAAAACGAAACAACACAAAGGGCAAGATCTTCATCGAGCTCCTCCTTGAGCTTGGTTGCGTCAACTGCACAAACTCATCGGCACCTGCAAACTGGTTTTGGAAGTATCTATGAGCCACAGGGACTCAGCAATCTCGCACCCGCGAGATCAAGACTATTTAAGCTTATAGGAAGGCTGGGGGTAATAAGGTGGAGCTGCAGCAAGCGACTAGCATATATGGTGGCTAACATACGCAAATGAGAGCGAGAAGAGAAGGCAAAGCACGGTCGATAAAAGTATGATCAAGAAGTGATCCTATAGCAACCTACGTCAAGCATAACTCCAACACCGTGTTCACTTCCCGGACTCCGCCGGAAAGAGACCATCACGGTTACACACACGGTTGATGTATTTTAATTAAGGTCAACTTCGGGTTTTCTACAACCGGACGTTAACAAATTCCCATCTGCCCATAACCGCGGGCACGGCTTTCGAAAGTTCAAATCCCTGCAGGGGTGTCCCAACTTAGCCCATCACAAGCTCTCACGGTCAACGAAGGAATAGACCTCCACCCGAGACATTCCGATCAGACTCGGTATCCCGGTACAACAAGACATTTCGACAGGGTAAAACTAAACCAG
>NW_021178662.1:0-2232 GCF_002162155.2 Triticum dicoccoides
TCAGGAAACCGTAACCATCTATTGATTAACGAGCTAGTCAACTAGAGGCTTACTAGGGACATGGTGTTGTCTATGTATCCACACATGTATCTGAGTTTCCTATCAATACAATTCTAGCATGGATAATAAACGATTATCATGAACAAGGAAATATAATAATAACCAATTTATTATTGCCTCTAGGGCATATTTCGAACAGCTATTGATCCGTGCCTGCTATGTTGTTGTTCTTGCCATGTCTAGCTTCTATGCCATGTATTCTTGATGGGTGTATGATTAGTTTGTCATGCCATGCTCGGTAGTGAGTGCATCGAGCTCGTGAACATGCCTACGCGTTAACAGATTTACATGCTCCAGTTTTTCACTAAGTCTGTAATCTGATTATGTTTTTGTCATGTTCACATGCTTGCAATTGTATTTTCTGGTCCCTTTTGGCTCAAGGTCACTAAGGGACTTTTGTTAAGTGCTTTGAGTAGCTTCATTCCATGCCTTGCTTTGCCATGTTAAGTTCCTGTCGCATATTGTTTTCATGCTCCAAAGTGTGCTACCTGATGTTAAATTCCAGACTTGTGTTAATTTGCCATGTTAAGTTCCTGTAGCATATAGTCTGAAACCTGTTATCATTTGCACTTTTGCCATGCTTGATTGAATCTGTTAATGGATGAATTGGCCGTAGCTCAGTGTTCATCTTTTGTCAAGCATCATGAGTGGATCCCTGCCATGTATTTTGTTGTCATGTTTGAGTGCTATAGCATAATTATCTTGATTCTTTTAGATGGCTACTTGCTGATTATCGTAGACCGGTGCCATATTTGTTTTGCTTGCCATTTTCAAACCGTGCATCCGATTCCGGTGATCTTTATATCGATTTCAACCGAAATCACCTGAACTTTCTAGTGGCACTCTTGGATTTCCAAGTTGAGGCCAGGTTCAATCATTCTGTGTCAAATTTTGCATATGCATCACATATCACATCCCGTATAGCATACCATGTTCGCATCATGTTGTTTGAGCATTGCACGTGGTTGATTGTATTCCTTTTGCTTGTTTGTCTTGTTTGGGTAGAGCCGAGAGACGAGTTCGCTAACGAGGAGCCCGTTGAGTTTGCTTATGAGGATCAACTCAACTCTGACAACTTTGCAGGCAAGATGATCATACCCTCGAAATCACTTCTATCTTTGCTTGCTAGTTGCTCGCTCTTTTGCTATGCCTATGCTACGATGCCTACCACTTGCTTATCATGCCTCCCAAATTACCATGTCAAACCTCTAACCCACCATGTCCTAGCAAACCGTTGTTTGGCTATGTTACCGCTTTGCTCAGCCCCTCTTATAGCGTTGCTAGTTGCAGGTGAATATTGGAGATCGTTCCTTGTTGGAACATTGTTTATTGTTGGGATATCACCATATTTTCTTGTTTATCTTAATGCACCTATATATTTGGTAAAGGGTGGAAGGCTCGGCCTTTTTCCTAGTGTTTTGTTCCACTCTTGCCGCCCTAGTTTCCGTCATATCGGTGTTATGTTTCCGGATTTTGCGTTCCTTACGCGATTGGGTTATAATGGGAACCCCTTGACAGTTCGCCTTGATTAAAACTCTTCTAGCAATGCCCAACTTTGGTTTACCATTTGCCACCTAGCCTTTTCCCTTGGGTTTAGTGGACTCAAGGGCCATCTTTATTTTAACCCACCCCCCGGGCCAGTGCTTCTCTAAGTGTTGGTCCAACTGAGCGATGTCCGGGGCTACCAAGGGCAACACTGGGCTGGCCTACCCGACGTCTGGCTCATCTGAGTGTGCCCTGAGAACGAGATATGTGCAGCTCCTATCAGGATTTGTCGGCACATTCGGGCGGTGTTGCTGGACTTGTTTTACCATTGTCGAGGATGTCTTGTAGAACCGGGATACCGAGTCTGATCGGAATATCTCGGGAGAAGGAATATCCTTCGTTGACCGTGAGAGCTTGTGATGGGCTAAGTTGGGACTCCCCTGCAGGGATTTGAACTTTCGAAAGCCGTGCCCGCGGTTATGGGCAGATGGGAATTTGTTAATGTACGGTTGTAGATAACATGAAACTTAACTTAATTAAAATGATTCAACCGCGTGTGTGACCGTGATGGTCTCTTCTCGGCGGAGTCCGGGAAGTGAACACGGTGTTGGAGTAATGCTTGACGTAGGTTGTTCTAGGATCACTTCTTGATCATAGTTCTTCGTTCGTGCTTTGCCTTCTCTTCTC
>NW_021178663.1:0-1878 GCF_002162155.2 Triticum dicoccoides
CCTAAATGTTAATCTCCAAATTCCAAAACCATGCATCATCGACAACATAATATAATTAAAATAGGAAAACTTTACATATAGATCATTTCATTATTATTTATAAGAGATACACAGAATAAATAGTCCCATATCTGAACATTAAATAGCGTGCCAAAATAAATGTTGATTCATATAGATATTAGTACTGAGATTCCCCAAATGCCATGTCTCGGTCATGAAACATATTCTTTATCAAATTTGAAGTACCACAATGGGCTATCAATCACTGTCAATGTAAGGTACTGCGTGCCTTTCTTCTGCTTCATATGAACTGAATTTCTCTATTAATTTGATGCATCAGTTTTCTCTTCACTTTGTCACAGTAGAGAATTGCCCCGTTTTGATTTTAAAACTCCGCTGCACAAGTTAATATAATGAAAATATAAGTGCCAAAGATAATGAAAATGTTTGCTTCCTATAAAATTATTAACATAGGAGTGACAAGTTAAACATGTGGTGCCCTGAGTGTATTCTATGTGTAGGCTTGCAAAGATAGGATGGTTTGCATGAGAATATCAATGCCAAAATCATCTGCAACTCACATAAATGAAAGATCATAGATAAAGTAAAGTGGCTTGGTGCAAAGCTATATACATTCATGCATTTCGTTGTTATAATTATGGGCAGACTGTTAACAAAAGAACAAAGAAAGGTGTAGCGGATGCCGATGCGCCTGAAGCTCATACCAAGTAGGCAACTTCCCATGTAGAGTATATGTCCTGGCAAGAAAAGAAAAGGAGGTGGAGCACCACAATACATAATTTATTAGACTAAAGAGCACTACAGTATCCCAATAATTTGAAGGAGCAATTCTATGCCTGATCATGATCTCAACAGATGTGACTTTGGTACATGTATTTCTTTGATCATATCATTTGAATAATCACGATCTTGAATTATGATGGTTCAATTTGATTATAATCAAAGAAATCAACCAGCTATGCAAGCATGATAGTTATCAATAGAGCCACATCACACCAGTTCTAAATTTCATGATAGGTGCTTACTATATTTTCTAAGATTGTCATGCATCTTGTTAGAAACAAGAATACATGTATACGCCAGCAGATAGTGCTCCCAAGGGAACTGAATTATGCTTGTGCGGCGCCATGAATATTGAATATATATGATGGATTTACTTTGGTTTTTCAGCTGTCATGGTCAAAGTTCTAAATCAGACTTATATTCTACAAAAATATTTACCTGACATGACACTTGTGTTGTTACAAATACAAATATATATTTTTAATCAATCATTTGTACATCTCTAACCTTTATGCTCTAGCCATGATTACATTGTAATTATTAAGTTCTTAACTTCCTCTGCATTTATAATTAGAACACAACACACTACCTTGATATATCCCCTTATTGACAGAGATCCTAAAAAATATCAGGCACATAAGCCTAAAACAAAATAGTGGTGATTACCTTGGAAAAAGATCACTTTGACCCCTGTCTTTCTACATTAATCAATGAACCAAATTCTACTCTAGATGGCGACATCTTGCCCATTCATATTTTTTTATAAGGTGTGTTGACCGGGTAACCGACTTTTAGTTCTGTTAGGTACTATAAGCATTGGTCGATGCAACATCAATTAGAAAAAATGGTTCCTTAAATAGATAAGCTTTTCGGAAAATTCACATGGAGAAAGCAAGGAATCTCATCATGCTGTCGAGGTAAAGCATGTGACAACCCAAAAGGGACAACATAATAATCATGAAGGAGAAATGCCAAATGAGACCATAGAAAAAGGAATGCAGAAAGAGAAACCAATCAACTTAAGAGAAGAGCCAGGTCTCGCCTTGGCGTACATTGCCTGGTCCATCCCGTTGG
>NW_021178664.1:0-1878 GCF_002162155.2 Triticum dicoccoides
CCTAAATGTTAATCTCCAAATTCCAAAACCATGCATCATCGACAACATAATATAATTAAAATAGGAAAACTTTACATATAGATCATTTCATTATTATTTATAAGAGATACACAGAATAAATAGTCCCATATCTGAACATTAAATAGCGTGCCAAAATAAATGTTGATTCATATAGATATTAGTACTGAGATTCCCCAAATGCCATGTCTCGGTCATGAAACATATTCTTTATCAAATTTGAAGTACCACAATGGGCTATCAATCACTGTCAATGTAAGGTACTGCGTGCCTTTCTTCTGCTTCATATGAACTGAATTTCTCTATTAATTTGATGCATCAGTTTTCTCTTCACTTTGTCACAGTAGAGAATTGCCCCGTTTTGATTTTAAAACTCCGCTGCACAAGTTAATATAATGAAAATATAAGTGCCAAAGATAATGAAAATGTTTGCTTCCTATAAAATTATTAACATAGGAGTGACAAGTTAAACATGTGGTGCCCTGAGTGTATTCTATGTGTAGGCTTGCAAAGATAGGATGGTTTGCATGAGAATATCAATGCCAAAATCATCTGCAACTCACATAAATGAAAGATCATAGATAAAGTAAAGTGGCTTGGTGCAAAGCTATATACATTCATGCATTTCGTTGTTATAATTATGGGCAGACTGTTAACAAAAGAACAAAGAAAGGTGTAGCGGATGCCGATGCGCCTGAAGCTCATACCAAGTAGGCAACTTCCCATGTAGAGTATATGTCCTGGCAAGAAAAGAAAAGGAGGTGGAGAACCACAATACATAATTTATTAGACTAAAGAGCACTACAGTATCCCAATAATTTGAAGGAGCAATTCTATGCCTGATCATGATCTCAACAGATGTGACTTTGGTACATGTATTTCTTTGATCATATCATTTGAATAATCACGATCTTGAATTATGATGGTTCAATTTGATTATAATCAAAGAAATCAACCAGCTATGCAAGCATGATAGTTATCAATAGAGCCACATCACACCAGTTCTAAATTTCATGATAGGTGCTTACTATATTTTCTAAGATTGTCATGCCTCTTGTTAGAAACAAGAATACATGTATACGCCAGCAGATAGTGCTCCCAAGGGAACTGAATTATGCTTGTGCGGCGCCATGAATATTGAATATATATGATGGATTTACTTTGGTTTTTCAGCTGTCATGGTCAAAGTTCTAAATCAGACTTATATTCTACAAAAATATTTACCTGACATGACACTTGTGTTGTTACAAATACAAATATATATTTTTAATCAATCATTTGTACATCTCTAACCTTTATGCTCTAGCCATGATTACATTGTAATTATTAAGTTCTTAACTTCCTCTGCATTTATAATTAGAACACAACACACTACCTTGATATATCCCCTTATTGACAGAGATCCTAAAAAATATCAGGCACATAAGCCTAAAACAAAATAGTGGTGATTACCTTGGAAAAAGATCACTTTGACCCCTGTCTTTCTACATTAATCAATGAACCAAATTCTACTCTAGATGGCGACATCTTGCCCATTCATATTTTTTTATAAGGTGTGTTGACCGGGTAACCGACTTTTAGTTCTGTTAGGTACTATAAGCATTGGTCGATGCAACATCAATTAGAAAAAATGGTTCCTTAAATAGATAAGCTTTTCGGAAAATTCACATGGAGAAAGCAAGGAATCTCATCATGCTGTCGAGGTAAAGCATGTGACAACCCAAAAGGGACAACATAATAATCATGAAGGAGAAATGCCAAATGAGACCATAGAAAAAGGAATGCAGAAAGAGAAACCAATCAACTTAAGAGAAGAGCCAGGTCTCGCCTTGGCGTACATTGCCTGGTCCATCCCGTTGG
>NW_021178665.1:0-1160 GCF_002162155.2 Triticum dicoccoides
GAAGCTCCTTGTTCGATAAATTCTCCCAGTCAATCTCGTCGGCTTGTGATCCTGGCATGGTTAGCAGCAATAGAAACACACAAGAATATGATCCTACAGACTACGAACAAGTGGTGGTGGTGGGTGTCACAAATCCGTCAAGCAAATCTCAAATTCTTACCAGTTCTTACCCAGCAGCAGGCGGTGATCGGCAACCGTTGTAGTCAAAAACTCTCAAAGCTTGGATAGAGCGATTACCAGGGAGAGTCAAACGCACGACGTAGATGTATGTGGATCTGGGAAGGCTTATAATATGGTAGCAAAAAGGGTCAGCAATAATCAATTCAGAGATGCAAAGTTGAATAAACGCTCAACGACGGTACTGTGCTGGTCCTAGGCTAGACTGTGCTAGAGACGCGAGCCTAGAACACTAACAAAATCACGGCGCAGCACGTAAACAAGGGAAAAGCACACTCTGATTTTTTTTTTTGCTCTTTTTTTTTTGCGAAAAATCACTATAATGGCGAGTGTCTCAAAACTCTTCCTAGCTCAAACTGACAGGATGGGCACGAAATTTTTCGACCAATTTTTTTTTTTTCGACTGCCCGGACCCAAAAACTGGAAACGGGTCAAAAAAAACTTCCTATAATGGCACCTGTCTCAAAACACTCAGAAACACCTAAAAATAGGATAGCCAGAAAATTTTTCGAAAAATGCGTTTTCAAAAAATTTTGGGCCTAAACGGAGCGTGGCTACCCGACTCTTTTTTTTTCCGAAACCTACTCCGGCAAGGAAACACGAATCGGAATCTGGATGGATCCCGAAAACAAACCTAATAAGCAAAGAACTCGGATTGGTGGTGGATATATGGTGGTGGTATATGGCAGCGGTGGTGGTAGCGGTGGTAGTATATGGATATGGATCGGTGGTGGTATATGGGCACGGATTGGTGGTGGTATATGGATACGGATTCGGAGCGGTGGTGGTAGATGGCAAGGGCGATGATGATGGTGCGGCGGCGGCGTGACAACTTATGACCAGAACTCGAAACTCTAAAAGACTAGACGCTAAGACCAGCAACTAGACCGACGATGCAACCGCAAATTCAACAAAGCAAAACCCTAAAAAGATTATGCAAAGGCTCAGATTGGTTCGGATATGATGAACTAACCCTAATTTTT
>NW_021178666.1:0-750 GCF_002162155.2 Triticum dicoccoides
ATGTACCGAAGGTTGTTCGGAGTCCCAGATGTGATCATGGACATGACGAGGAGTCCCGAAATGTTCGAGACATGAAGATTGATATATTGGAAGGTTATGTTTGGACACTGGAAAGGTTTCGGATAGGTTTGGGCATTTTCCGGAGTAACAGGGGGGGGGGTTACCGGAACCCCCCGAGGGGGTTAATGGGCCTTCATGGGCTTTAGTGGAAGAGAGGAGGAGGCGGACAAGTGGAGGGGCAAGCCCCCCCCCCCCCAAGCCCAATCCGAATTGGGAGGGGGGATTGGCCCCCTTTCCTTCTCTCCCTCTTCCCTTTCCTTCCCCTCCTAGTTGGACTAGGAAAGGGGGGAACCTACTCCTAGTAGGAGTAGGAATCCCCCCTTGGGGTACACCCCATGAGGCTGGCCGGCCCCCTCCTCTACTCCTTTATATATGGGGGAGAAGGCACTGAAGGAAATATGCCCTAGAGGCAATAATGAAGTTGTTATTTATATTTCCTTATATCATGATAAATGTTAATTATTCATGCTAGAATTGTATTAACCAGAAACTTAGTACCTGTGTGAATACATAGACAAACAGAGTGTCACTAGTATTCCTCTACTTGACTAGCTCGTTAATCAAAAGATGGTTAAGTTTCCTAACCATAGATATGAGTTGTCATTTGATGAACAGGGTTACATCATTAGAGAATGATGTGATTGACTTGACCCATCCGTTAGCTTAGCACTATGATCGTTTAGTTTATTG
>NW_021178667.1:0-1147 GCF_002162155.2 Triticum dicoccoides
GTCACCGGAAAAGTTTCGGGCGATATCGGTATTGTACCGGGACCACCGGGAGGGTCCCGGGGGTCCACCAAGTGGGGCCACCTGCCCCAGAAGGCTGCGTGGGCCATGTGTGGGAGGGGACCAGCCCCTAGGTGGGCTGGTGCGCCCCCCACAAGGGGCCAAGGCGCAAGGGAGAGTGGGAGGGGGCAAACCCTAGTCCAGATGGGCCTTAAGGCCCACCTAGTGGGCGCCTCCCCTCTCTCCCCCTCTTGGCCGCCTCCCCAAGTCCCATCTAGGGCTGGCCGCACCCCTTGGGGTGGGAAACCCTAAAGGGGGCGCAGCCCCCTTCTCCCCTATATAAATAGAGGCCTGGGGCTGCCCATAACACATGAGAACTTCTCCTCTCGTTGGTGCAGCCCTGCCTCTCCTCCTCCTCCTCTCCCATGGTGCTTGGCGAAGCCTTGCGGGATTGCCACGCTGCTCCACCACCACCACGCCGTTGTGCTGCTGCTGGATGGAGTCTTCCTCAACCTCTCCCTCTCTCCTTGCTGGACAAGGCGTGGGAGACGTCACCGGGCTGTACGTGTGTTGAACGCGGAGGTGCCGTGCGTTCGGCACTTGATCATCGGTGATTTGAATCACGACGAGTACGACTTCATCAACCCCGTTCACTTGAACGCTTCCGCTTAGCGATCTACAAGGGTATGTAGATGCACTCTCCTTCCCCTTGTTGCTGGTTTCTCCATAGATAGATCTTGGTGACACGTAGGAAAATTTTAAATTTCTGCTACGTTCCCCAACAGTGGCATCATGAGCTAGGTCTATTGCGTAGATTCTTTGCACGAGTAGAACACAAAGTAGTTGTGGGCGTTGATGTTGTTCAATATGCTTACCGTTACTAGTCCAATCTTGTTTCGACGGTATTGTGGGATGAAGCGGCCCGGACCGACCTTACACGTACTCTTACGTGAGACAGGTTCCACCGATTGACATGCACTTGGTGCATAAGGTGGCTAACGGGTGCCAGTCTCTCCCACTTTAGTCGGAACGGATTCGATGAAAAGGGTCCTTATGAAGGGTAAATAGCAATTGGCATATCACGTTGTGGTTTTGCGTAGGTAAGAAACGTTCTTGCTAGAAACCCATAGCAGCCACGTAAAACATGCAA
>NW_021178668.1:0-1431 GCF_002162155.2 Triticum dicoccoides
CCATCGTCGTGTGCAAGGGCCCGGTGGGTGGGTACGACGCGGTGACTAGGGTGGGGAGCTCGTTGTTTTGGCACCAGCCGCACTGACTGAGCTGCAGAGCGATGTCGCCATCGCGTCGTGTATGAGGGTCCGGTGGACGGACTACCAAACACGAAGCAATCTGTCCATGTTTGTCTTATATGATTTCAAACCATGGCGGCACCTAAATTGAATACTAATTGTACAACTTCAATACAAGCATTGCATTTATCACTTCTATTCTAAGTCGCTGATTCTAGATCGACATTGTAGTTACACTGGTACGTGAGGCGCCCTTCGTTTATACAATCGTAACAAAGAATGGCGTATCCACTACATAAGTTTTATCATGTTTAAAATTTCTCAAATACATGATTTCTTTCAATTATATGTTTTGCTGTCTAGTTTTTCTCATACTCATCTGTATAATTTTTTCTATACATCTAAAACAAGTTCTTACACACATTTAACATTTTCTACATGATTAACATGTTCTTGAACATATTTGGCCTACGTGTTAAATATTTTTTGAATACACATTCAATTATTTTTGGAAATGATACAAAACATTTTTTTAACTATGCAAGCATTTTTTACATATTGTAAGTTTTCTATAATGTCACAAACATATTTTTGAAACACGCGAACATAGTTGTAAATGTAACATACATTTCTTTGAATGCTACCAAATATATTTTTGGAATTACACGAACATTTTTGTTAAATTGCTTCACATTTTAATGAAATTTATGAACATTTTCTAAATGTCACATGCATTTGCTACATACCCATTTTCCCGTATATACAGAAAGTCATTTTCCCTTTCCCCTTTCCCCTTTCCTCCAGCCGACAGCCGACGGCGCTAGTAGAGCTCGCCAGTGAGGAGTGATGGCGGTGGGTCGTAGCGAGAAGGCGGATGCGCGTGGATCGGTCGGGACGGCGGCGGATGGACTCGACCTCGAGCTGCGTTTCGGCCTGCCCTCCGCGCCGATCGGGTACGACATCGATCTCGCGCTCTTCGCCGGCCAGATCCCTGAGGAGAGCGCCGCGGTTGCGGAGGTGGAGAGGGCGGGCGATCTCGCCATCGTGGGCCCGGTGGAGAGCGCCGCGGCCGCGGCGGTGGAGAAGGCGAGCGATCTCGCCATCGTGGTCTACGATGGCTCGGTGCGCGGGGACGACGTGCCGCCCGCGGTGACCGAGAGCGTCGCCGTGGCGGAGGTGGACAAGGCAAGCGATCCTGCCATCGTGGTCTACGAGGGCCAGGCGGATGGGGACGACGCGCCGCCCGCGGTGGGGGAGCTCGGGGTTTTGGCGACCCCGGATGACGAGCCGCAGGACGAGCAAGTCGAGGCCGGGCAGATCATCCCGGCCGGCAGCACTGGCACCACCGCGCTCACGCTGTGCCACCTCCCC
>NW_021178669.1:0-1101 GCF_002162155.2 Triticum dicoccoides
TTCTTAGCCACTTTTGGAGATGTTTATGGGCTAAGTTGGGGACTAAACTGCTTTTTAGTACTACTTGTCACCCCCAAACTGATGGACAAACTGAAGTAGTCAATAGAACGTTGTCTACTATGCTTAGGGCTGTTTTGAAGAATAATAAGAAAATGTGGGAGGAATGCTTGCCTCATATTGAATTTGCTTATAATCGTTCATTGCATTCTACTACTAAGATGTGCCCTTTTGAAGTTGTGTATGGTTTCCTACCTCGTGCACCTATTGATTTGTTGCCTCTTCCATCGTCGGAGAAGGTTAATTTTGATGCTAAACAACGTGCTGAATTGATTTTAAAAATGCATGAGTTAACTAAGGAAAACATTGAGCGTATGAATGCTAAATATAAACTTGCTGGAGATAAGGGTAGAAAACATGTTGTGTTTGCACCTGGAGATCTTGTTTGGTTACATTTGCGTAAGGATAGATTTCCAGATTTGCGCAAATCAAAGCTAATGCCACGTGCTGATGGTCCCTTTAAGGTGTTAGAGAAAATAAATGATAATGCATATAAACTTGAGCTGCCTGCAGATTTTGGGGTTAGTCCCACTTTTAACATTGCAGATTTGAAGCCTTATTTGGGTGAGGAAGATGAACTTCCATCGAGGACGACTTCATTTCAAGAAGGGGAGGATGATGAGGACACCAATACAATTGTTACACCCACAGCCCCTGCTGCTATACATACTGGACCAATTACTAGAGCTCGTGCACGCCAACTAAATTACCAGGTACTTTCGTTTCTTGGTAATGATTCTAATGTTCATGAGAATATGATGCTG
Source organism: Triticum dicoccoides (assembly GCF_002162155.2). Lineage (NCBI taxonomy): Eukaryota > Viridiplantae > Streptophyta > Magnoliopsida > Poales > Poaceae > Triticum > Triticum dicoccoides. The sequence continues at coordinate 822 of NW_021178669.1, forward strand.
CCTAAATTGGATACATTTGTTTTGCTTACAAATGAAGGGCCTAGCTTGGAGAAGGATGAACATTGGAGCAAGAACAAGCATGGAGATGATGGCATGCGCAAGGGGAACAAGAATGGAGTTACAAGTGATGATTTCAGGACTTTGAAGCCACCATAATGGGTGCATGAAGCCTTGGACGAAATATACAAGATGCCACTTCATAAATTTCGTCCCGAGGCTATTTTAGGTGCTGCGTCACCTTATTATTGGGCCAGGCCCATGTAATTTCGAAATACATAAG
>NW_021178670.1:0-1458 GCF_002162155.2 Triticum dicoccoides
TTCCAACCCAATTGGAATCACCTTCAAATTCGTCCGGAGCGTTGAGTTGTGGACGAAACAATCTGATGCTGCAGCAGAATCCGAGTCAAACTACAAGTCCAAAGGTGTTACATCACCTCCACATGGGCCCATTGGCCTTGTACGACCTAGATTTAGTTTTAGGCTGCCTTGGGACGTCCTCCCACCTCCTTGGCCGCCACCTCTTGCTCCTATATAAGTAGATCCATCTAGTAGCTTTTCCTTGGGTTTTGTTTAGATTAAAAGTTCGCCATAGCTGCAACTTCGCGTACTTCGTTTGTGTTCAACGACCAGACAAAGGCGTCACAGAACCCCACCTTGATCAATAAAGCTTTCATCTTATATTCGCAATATCCAGATTGCAATCTTAGTTTCTTGCTTGTTCTTCGTTTGCTCGCAGGAAACAGACCCTCGTGGTCAGGTTGATCGTGCTCCGGCGTGGTCAATAACCTCTCGGAGTTGGTTTAGCGATTGCTAAGGCGCGACGTCCTCGCACGTTCGTAGTCGGATTGTCAAAGTCGACTTCCACCAAAGCGAAATCCACCATCTCATCGAAAGACGGGACACCTTTGCCTCTATCAAGTGGTATCAGAGCCAGGTTGCTCGGTGAGAATTTCCAGTTTTTCCTAGATTAGATTTATTTTCTTACCTATTGTCCAAGAAAAAGCCACAAAACAAAAGTTAGATCTATGCATCCTTTGTCCTAGCCAGACTGAGCCTTTGCAATTTTCTTTTCATTGTTTGCATTATTGAATTATCGGTTGCATCGCCGTGTCGAGTTGCTGGTCTTAGTGTCTAGTTCCTTTAGAGTTTCGAGTTCTGTTCACATTAGTCACGCAGCCGCTGCATCATTATCCCATTCGCTGTCCACAATCCCATCCACCAATTTCCACCACGTGCTACGCACTGTTTATTGTCATAATCATAGTTGAGGTCACTCACATCTTCGCCAGATCGAATCTGCATCTTATCTAGTTTGTCTTGGAAAGAGGGAGAAAAAGAAGATAAAGAAAAAAAGAGACAGAAAAGGAAAGAAAAAAAAAGAAAAAGAGGGAGAAGAAAAAGAAAAAAAAGCGTGAGAAAAAAAAGAGAGAAAAAAAAATTGGATCTATCTAGAATCAATCTCGTACCTGAATTCGGATTGGAATCTGTTTTGCGCACTGTTCAGTAAAACAAGTGTATCTTCCTCATACGAAGTCAGTTTTGGCACCGTGAGTACTCAAATTGAAGATAGCGACGAGCCGCATCTAAATAGTTGCAGAAACTAGTTCAATATTTGACACCTCAAAATCGGTTTCTAAATAGGTCTTTTTTCCCTCCGAAGTTCGTGAACACAACTTGTTCCAATTTTTCAGGCTAGTTTTAGAATTCTTTGACTCCTCATATCAACTCGGAATTGAGTGATTCTTTTTGCATTGGAAAGCTTGAGTTAGTAGCATT
>NW_021178671.1:0-590 GCF_002162155.2 Triticum dicoccoides
GTTTGGTGCACTATTACTCACCGTTTTGGGGTCCTAGAGCGATTTACAGGATTTGCGATCCCCGGGGTGCGTTTATGTGTCGGTTATCAACACTCACCATTTTGCCCAATTCTGGTCTGTCACGTGGACTATTACTCACCTTTTCGGGGTCCCGAAGCGATTTCCATAGTTGTTGAACCCAAAGATGCACTTACGTGTCGGTCATCAACAATTGCAGTTTTGGCCGATTCTGGTCCGTTTTGTGCACTATTACTCACCGTTTTGGGGTCCCGGAGGGATTTCCACGATTGACGAACCCCGGGGTGCGTTTATGTGTCGGTTATCAACACTCACCATTTTGCCAATTTCTGGTCTGTCACGTGGACAATTACTCACTGTTTGGGGGTCCTAGAGCGATTTCCACGATTTACAATCCCAGGGGTGCGTTTACGTGCCCGTCGTCAACACTCATAGTTCTGGCCAATTCTGACCCGTTTCGTGGACTATTACTCACCTTTTTGGGGTCCCGAAGCTATTTCCATAGTTGTTGAACCCAAAGATGCACTTACGTGTCGTTCATCAACACTCGCAGTTTTGGCCGATTCTGGCCC
>NW_021178672.1:0-1020 GCF_002162155.2 Triticum dicoccoides
TGTCCAGTGTTCCTTGCCGGGATTACTTTGGTATCTTGCTACCAAACTTACGGCAAGGTTTACATCGGGTCTGGTACACAGCATGGCATACATAATAGATCCTATGGCTGAAGCATAGGGGATGACACTCATCTCTTCTTTATCTTTTGCCGTGGTCGGTGACTGAGCTGAGCTCAGTCTCATACCTTGTAACATAGGCAAGAACCCCTTCTTGGACTGATCCATTCTGAATCTCTTCAAAATCTTATCAAGGTATGTGCTTTGTGAAAGACCTATGAGGCGTCTCGATCTATCTCTATAGATCTTGATGCCTAATATATAAGCAGCTTCTCCAAGGTCCTTCATTGAAAAACACTTATTCAAGTAGGCCTTAATGCTGTCCAGAAATTCTATATTATTTCCCATCAGGAGTATGTCATCTACATATAATATGAGAAACGCTACAGAGCTCCCACTCACTTTCTTGTAAACGCAGGCTTCTCCATAAGTCTGCATAAACCCAAACGCTTTGATCATCTCATCAAAGCGAATGTTCCAACTCCGAGATGCTTGCACCAGTCCATAAATGGATCGCTGGAGCTTGCATACTTTGTTAGCGTTACGAGGATCGACAAAACCTTCCGGCTGCATCATATACAGTTCTTCCTTAAGATGCCCGTTAAGGAATGCTGTTTTGACGTCCATCTGCCATATCTCATAATCATAGTATGCGGCAATTGCTAACATGATTCGGACGGACTTTAGCTTCGCTACGAGAGAGAATGTCTCGTCGTAGTCAATCCCTTGAACCTGTCGATAACCCTTAGCGACAAGTCGAGCTTTATAGATGGTAACATTACCATCCGCGTCCGTCTTCTTCTTAAAGATCCATTTGTTTTCTATCGCTCGCCGATCATCGGGCAAGTCTGTCAAAGTCCATACTTTGTTTTCATACATGGATTCTATCTCGGATTTCATGGCTTCAAGCCATTTGTTGGAATCCGGGCCCGCCATTGCTTCTTCATAGTTCGAAGGTTCATT
>NW_021178673.1:0-1728 GCF_002162155.2 Triticum dicoccoides
GGAGTAGGACTCTCCTGGCGCGCCCTATGTGGCCGGCCGGCCTCCCCCCTTTGGCCCTTTATATACTGAGGCAGAGGCACCCCAGAGAAGCACAAGTTGATCCACGTGATCTTATTCTTAGCCGTGTGCGGCGCCCCCAGCCACCATAGTCCTCGATAATATTGTAGCGGTGCTTAGGCGAAGCCCTGCGGCAGTAGTACATCAAGATCGTCACCACGCCGTCGTGCTGACGGAACTCTTCCCCGACACTTTGCTGGATCGAAGTCCGGGGACCGTCATCGAGCTGAACGTGTGCTAAAACTCGGAGGTGCCATAGTTTCGGTGCTTGATCGGTCGGGCCGTGAAGACGTACGACTACATCAACCAAACGCTTCCGTTATCGATCTACCAAGGGTACGTAGATTACAGTCTCCCCTCGTTGCTATGCATCACCATGATCTTGCGTGTGCGTAGGAAAATTTTTGAAATTACTATGTTCCCCAACAGTCCGTGCATTGCTACAACCACTACGGCCTCCCTGGCGTCCACCTCGTCCGCGGCCACCACCAGGGCCCGGTCTCGTACGCATAGCCCAAGATGCCCTTAGATCCTTGAACACCAACACAGATGGGGGGGGGTGGATACCCATGCCATGCTCCTTGAACAAGTGGCCCAAGATGCAACAAATTGCACACCAATCAGGGAGTTTCTCATATTTCACCCTATAGATCTGCCTTCGTCCTTCCCGTATCATAGAGATTGCATTCTTCAATGGCTTAGTAATGTTGATCCTCACCCATACATGGTGGAAATTACCCGTGAAATCTTGCTATTGTGGTTCTGCAAATAGCACTTCACCCACCTTTGCCGCCAAAGATGGCACTAGGTGAGCATACAGGGGTGGTATATCATGAATTTGCACCGAAATCTCAATGGTGTCAAGCTGGACAGTTGAAGGTTTCGCCAAACCATCATAAGGCTTAAGAATAAAGGCGTCTCCTTTGAAGTGCCAAGGCCCATCTTGGGTTACTCTTTCCCAATCACCTAAGCATGAAAACTGGACCGTGTACAGGTTTTCTTATAAGGGCTTGAACTGGACCTCTTGGGCAAGATCCCATGCTGCTCTCATGTTCTTGAAGAACCAATATTGGCTATAGGTTTTGGAAGAGTGGACCCTCACGAGCGCAATCCATCGAGCCACCTCTGGCGGCGCGTCCTTGTCATCGAACACCACGTCGTTGAGATCCTCTTCACGCAGGCCAAGCACCTCCATCAGTGTCGCCACATCGTCCATCTCCAGTAGTCCAGCCGTAGCAGATCCCAAAGCCCCGTCCGATGCATCTTCTCTCGATCCCTAACCCGAGATCAATCGGGCCTTCTGTAGGAACCCTAAATTATGCCCCTCCCCACCACCGCCTGGACCAGCGAGCGCCAAGACGCCCCCTGTCGAGGATGGATGGTCGGGGATCGTGGCGGAGGCAGGGAATCACAGGTCTCAACGGCGGCGATGTAGATTGCCTCGAGAGGAAGGAGAAACCCTAACTTGAGGGAAAAAAGCCTGAAATCCCAATTTTTTTTAGTAATACACGATTTCTTTCTCTTTTGACAAGCAAGCAATCGATTGGGTTTTTAGCCCATTGGACTTTTGATCAGTTCGCATGGATTTTCAGATTTGGATAAATAAATAAATCTCGTAGTTCATATAGGTAACAGATCAGAGAGTTCGGCGTACTGATTTGACATGCCACG
>NW_021178674.1:0-1652 GCF_002162155.2 Triticum dicoccoides
AAGGGTGTGTTTTATTAAGTATCCGGTTCTAGTTGTCATAAGGTCAAGGTACAACTCCAAGTCGTCCTGTTACCGAAGATCATGGCTATTCGAATAGATTAACTTCCCTGCAGGGGTGCACCACATAACCCAACACGCTTGATCCCATTTGGCCGGACACACTTTCCTGGGTCATGCCCGGCCTCGGAAGATCAACACGTCGCAGCCCCACCTAGGCAAAACAGAGAGGCCAGCACGCCGGTCTAAACCTAAGCGCACAGGGGTCTGGGCCCATCGCCCATAGCACACCTGCACGTTGCGAGGGCGGCCGAAAGCAGACCTAGCCTAGTGGCGTTCCAGTCCAATTCGGCGCGCGCCGCTCCGTCGCTGACGTCTGAAGTGCTTCGGCTGATACCACGACGTCGGGATACCCATAACTACTCCCACGTAGATGGTTAGTGCGTATAGGCTCGTAGCCGACTCAGATCAAATACCAAGATCTCGTTAAGCGTGTTAAGTATCCGCGAACGCCGAACAGGGCTAGGCCCACCTCTCTCTTAGGTGGTCTCAACCTGCCCTGTCGCTCCGCCACAAAGTAACAGTCGGGGGCCGTCGGGAACCCAGGCCCACCTCTACCGGGATGGAGCCACCTGTCCTTTCAGCCCCCTCATCAGAATCACTTGCGGGTACTCTTCGAGCTGACCCGACTTTAGTCACCATCTGTATAGTATGTATGTATGTATAGTATATACCCGTGATCACCTCCCGAGTGATCACGGCCCAATAGTATAGCAAGGCAGACCGACAAGAATGTAGGGCCAATGATGATAATCTAGCATCCTATACTAAGCAATTAGGATTGCGGGTAAGGTATCAATGACTGTAGGAACAATGACAGGCTATGCATCAGAATAGGATTAACGGAAAGTAGTAACATGCTACACTACTCTAATGCAAGCAGTATAGAGGAGAATAGGCGATATCTGGTGATCAAGGGGGGGCTTGCCTGGTTGCTCTGGCAAGAGAGAGGGGTCGTCAACTCCGTAGTCGAACTGGGCAGCAGCAGCGTCGGTCTCGTAGTCTACCGGAGAGAAGAGGGGGAAGAAATAATGAATACAGAGCAAACAAAGCATCACAAAATATAACAAGGCAATACGCGGTGTTCGGTGTGCCCTAACGCGGTAGTAGGTGATGCTGGCGAAGGGGGAAATCATCCGGGAAAGTATTCCCGGTGTTCCGTGTTTTCGGGCAGAGGAGCCGGAGGGGGAAAGTTGCGAGTTTGATATGTTAGGGGTGTGTGGCGGACGAACGGGTTGCGTATCCGGATTCGTCTCTTCGTTCTGAGCAACTTTCATGTTGAAAATATTTTAATCCGAGTCACGGATTAAAAGATATGATTTTGTAAAGATTTTATTAATTTCTGGAATTTAATTAATTATTTAATTAATTCGAAAAATGGAATTATGACGACAGCATTATGTCATGCTGACGTCAGCAGTCAGCGTTGACCGTTGACCTGGTCAACCTGACATGTGGGTCCCGTGGGACCCACCTGTCATACACTGTTAGTTTAATTAGGGTTTAGGTTAATTGATCAGGTTAATTAAACTCAACTAGTTAATTAAATTAATTAAACCGGATTAATTAACTTAATTAATTCATTAGATAATTAA
>NW_021178675.1:0-1845 GCF_002162155.2 Triticum dicoccoides
TAACTGGGTGATTATAAAGGAGTACTACAGGTGTCTCCAATGGTCGATGTTGGGTTGGCGTATTTCGAGATTAGGATTTGTCACTCCGATTGTCGGAGAGGTATCTCTGGGCCCTCTCAGTAATACACATCACATAAGCCTTGCAAGCATTACAACTAATATGTTAGTTGTGAGATGATGTATTACGGAACGAGTAAAGAGACTTGCCGGTAACGAGATTGAACTAGGTATTGGATACCGACGATCGAATCTCGGGCAAGTAACATACCGATGACAAAGGGAACAACGTATGTTGTTATGCGGTCTGACCGATAAAGATCTTCGTAGAACATGTAGGAGCCAATATGGGCATCCAGGTCCCGCTATTGGTTATTGACCGGAGACGTGTCTCGGTCATGTCTACATTGTTCTCGAACCCGTAGGGTCCGCACGCTTAAGGTTACGATGACAGTTATATTATGAGTTTACATGTTTTGATGTACCGAAGGAGTTCGGAGTCCCGGATGAGATTGGGGACATGACGAGGAGTCTCAAAATGGTCGAGACGTAAAGATTCATATATTGGATGATATGGTTAGGCCAAGGGGTCAAGCCCATGAGGCTTTAGATCGGTGCAAAAGGAGTTTTGCGGAGTCCAGGGGGCCAAACGCCGGAGACCCTGGCGTCTGGCCCTGGGCCAGACGCCGAGGCCCATGGCGTCTGGGCCAGACGCCCAGGATTGTGGCGTTTGGTCCTGGAGTCCGAGTGGGACTCTTGCCTTTCGGGAAAAACCGACTTTGAGGAGGCTTTTGCTCCAAGTTTCGACCCCGGGGCTCAACATATAAATAGAGGGGCAGGGCTAGCACCAAAGACACACAAGTTGATCCACGTGATCTATTCCTTAGCCGTGTGCGGCGCCCCCAGCTACCATATTCCTCGATAATACTGTAGCGGAGTTTAGGCGAAGCCCTGCTGCTGTAGTTCATCAAGATTGTCACCACGCCGTCGTGCTGACGGAACTCTTCCCCGACACTTTGCTGGATCGGAGTCCGGGGATCGTCATCGAGCTGAACGTGTGCTCGAACTCGGAGGTGCCGTAGTTTCGGTGCTTGATCGGTTGGACCGAGAAGACGTACGACTACTTCCTCTACGTCGTGTCATTGCTTCCGCAGTCGGTCTGCGTTGGGTACGTAGACAATACTCTCCCCTCGTTGCTATGCATCACATGATCTTGCGTGTGCGTAGGAAATTTTTTGAAATTACTACGAAACCCAACAGTGGCATCCGAGCCTAGGTTACTTATGTTGATGTTATATGCACGAGTAGAACACAAGTGAGTTGTGGACGATACAAGTCATACTGCCTACCAGCATGTCATACTTTGGTTCGGCGGTATTGTTGGACGAGACGACCCGGACCAACCTTACGCGTACGCTTACGCGAGACCGGTTCCCTCAACGTGCTTTGCACATAGATGGCTTGCGGGCGACTGTCTCTCCAACTTTAGTTGAACCGAGTATGGCTACGCCCGGTCCTTGAGAAGGTTAAAACGGAGTCTATTTGACAAACTATCGTTGTGGTTTTGATGCGTAGGTGAGATTGGTTCTTACTTAAGCCCGTAGCAGCCACGTAAAACATGCAACAACAAAGTAGAGGACGTCTAACTTGTTTTTGCAGGGCATGTTGTGATGTGATATGGTCAAAGCATGATGCTGAATTTTATTGTATGAGATGATCATGTTTTGTAACCGAGTTATCGGCAACTGGCAGGAGCCATATGGTTGTCGCTTTATTGTATGCAATGCAATCGCGATGTAATGCTTTACTTTATTACTAAACGGTAGTGATAGTCGTGGAAGCATAAGA
>NW_021178676.1:0-1141 GCF_002162155.2 Triticum dicoccoides
AGGGAATTTTTCGGATACTTCTCCATCACCAAAAATTATGAAAAAAATACCATCGTTCCTATAGCACATGTGCCCATGTCGTGCAAAAAAACTCTTGATTTTATCGTGCTCCAAGTATTTAGTAATATTGACGCCGCATCGTTACCGCAGAACGTCTACTACCGTGTCATCACCGTCCGTGAGGGGGGGGGGCACACACCGGAGACGCGTCCCGCCTCTTCGAACATGCCACCACACCACCCTGCATGTATGAGGGCCCGATGCGACGCTCCGGTGGCATTGCTACCCCCCCCCCAGTGCCCCCGTCCCGCCTAACCCTGTAGCGTTTGACCACGAGATCTAGCCCTTTGACTTTGCACGGACGGGCTTTGACCAGTAGACCTCCCCACCTGGTTGTGTTAGGTCAGCCCATAGGAACACTTTGGAGGAACATCCGGGCCAGTCCCACAGCAAAATCCCCTCCGTGTAGACCCCACGCGTCCGTTTCCCCCCTCCATGTGCCAGTGGCGGCGCCGTCCGTGAGGGGGGGCACAACCCGGACACGCGTGCCGGGCGTTTGCAACCGCCACAACACTTCCAGACTTGTGAGAGGCCGCCTACGCAAGATTTGGCGGCATGCTAGCCCCCGGAGGCCGCCGGCCACAGCAGTAGATGCGCGATGGGCAATCCGCGTAGAGGGAATTTTTCGGATACTTCTCCATCACCAAAAATTATGAAAAAATACCATCGTTCCTATAGCACATGTGCCCATGTCGTGCAAAAAAACTCATGATTTTATCGCCTCCGAGTATTTAGTAATATTGACGCCGCATCGTTACCGCAGAACGTCTACTACCGTGTCATCGTCGTCCGTGAGGGGGGGGCACGCATCGGAGACGCGTCCCGCCTCTTCGGACATGCCACCACACCACCGCGCATGTATGAGGGCCCGGTGTGACGCTCCGGTGGCATTGCTACCCCCCCCCCCCAGTGCCCCCGTCCCGCCTAACCCTGTAGCATTTGACCATGGGATCTAGCCCTTTGACTTTGCACGGAAGGGCTTTGACCAGTGGACCTCCCCACCCGGTTGTGTTAGGTCGGCCCATAGGAACACTTTGGAGCAACATCCGGGCCAGACCCACAGCAAGATCCCCTCCGTGTA
>NW_021178677.1:0-950 GCF_002162155.2 Triticum dicoccoides
GTTTTTCCCGAAAGGCAAGAGTCCCACTCGGACTCCAGGACCAAACGCCACAATCCTTGGCGTCTGGCCCAGACGCCATGGGCCTCGGCGTCTGGCCCAGGGCCAGACGCCAGGGTCTCCGGCGTTTGGCCCCCTGGACTCCGCAAAACTCCTTTTGCACCGATCTAAAGCCTCATGGGCTTGACCCCTTGGCCTAACCATATCATCCAATATATGAATCTTTACGTCTCGACCATTTCGAGACTCCTCGTCATGTCCCCAATCTCATCCGGGACTCCGAACTCCTTCGGTACATCAAAACATGTAAACTCATAATATAACTGTCATCGTAACCTTAAGCGTGCGGACCCTACGGGTTCGAGAACAATGTAGACATGACCGAGACACGTCTCTGGTCAATAACCAATAGCGGGACCTGGATGCCCATATTGGCTCCTACATGTTCTACGAAGATCTTTATCGGTCAGACCGCATAACAACATACGTTGTTCCCTTTGTCATTGGTATGTTACTTGCCCGAGATTCGATCGTCGGTATCCAATACCTAGTTCAATCTCGTTACTGGCAAGTCTCTTTACTCGTTCCGTAATACATCATATCACAACTAACATATTAGTTGCAGTGCTTGCAAGGCTTATGTGATGTGCATTACCGAGAGGGCCCAGAGATACCTCTCCGACAATCGGAGTGACAAATCCTAATCTCGAAATACGCCAACCCAACATCTACTTTTGGAGACACCTGTAATGCTCCTTTATAATCACCCAGTTACGTTGTGACGTTTGGTAGCACCCAAGGTGTTCCTCCGGCAAACGGGAGTTGCATAATCTCATAGTTATAGGAACATGTATAAGTCATGAAGAAAGCAATAGCAACATACTAAACGATCAGGTGCTAAGCTAATGGAATGGGTCATGTCAATCAGATCATTCAACTAATGATGTGACCTC
>NW_021178678.1:0-7593 GCF_002162155.2 Triticum dicoccoides
GGTGAGAGAAAGCTTCTCCACCATCTCCATGCTAGCCAAGTTGTTGCAGCTCCCTCCGTCTATTATGACGCGCACAAAACGTTCCTTCACAACTCCCTTGGTATGGAACAAATTGTGCCTCTGATTTTGCTCAGCTTGTGTGACCTGCACACTCAAAACACGTTGAGCAACTAAACATTCATACCTGTCAGCGTCTTCAGGAGCCATGTATTGCGTCTCATGATCAGAATCATCTCCACCATGTTCTTCACGTGTAATAAGAGCCAAAGTCTCCTCATCATAGTCACTAGCGGACTCATATCCACCATCCGCGGTAGCAATCATCACACGCGGAGATTTGCATTCTCTCGCATAATGACCTCCTCCCTTACAACGACGACAAATAATATCACTTGTGTGCCCTGTTGATGCCATGGAAGAAGAAGAACGCTGTGCTGGCCCCGCAGGTGCGCTCTTGGCAGATAATGGTGGTTGTGCCTGTTTTCTTGTATCACGGCTGGAGGTAGCACCGGATGGAGGTGCTGGTGCAGTTGAAGTAGAAGATGCACGTGGTGTCCATGATGAAGGTCGGCCTGCAGAAAAGTTAGTTCGCCCCAATGCTTGTCGATTCTGCACTTCACGTTCAGCTTTACAAGCAAGATGGAATAAACGAGTGATATTAGTATACTCCTTATAGTCTAGAATGGTCTGAATCTCTCTATTTAATCCACCCAGAAAACGTGCAAGCATAGCTTCATTCTCCTCAACAGTACCACATCTAATCAAGCCAGTTTGTAATTCCTAATAATATTCTTCTACAGAATTTTTCCCTTGTCTTAAACGCTGCAATTTTTGAAGCAATTCACGTTGATAATATGGTGGAACCCAACGCGTACGCATAGCAGTTTTCAAAGCAGCCCAAGTAGTTGGAATAGGATATAATCTACAATGTTCAGACCACCATACACATGCAAAACTAGTGAAAGCACAAACGGCAGCAGCAACTCGTCTCTCCTCAGGATATTGTAAACATGTAAATCGTTGTTCAGTTTCTAACTCCCAAGTAAGATATATATCAGGAACATATCTACCCTCAAATGGTGGAATATTCAATTTCAGTTTAGGAATATGGACATCATCTCGTACCTGAGGTGGTGGTGCAGGCCTACCATTACGAATATATACCTGAGGTCGACCTGCTGGTGGCGGTACAGGTGGCTGCACGTAGTGTTGATTTTGATCAACCTCATCCTCATAATCTCCCACATAATCATCCTCCTCCGCATCAGCAGCAGGAGCCACAGAAGTATCAACAGCAGCACCAACAGTTTGGCCAAATGCAAGAGGAACACGGCTTGCTCGGCGGAGGTCTGCTTCGCGACGTGGAGGTAGTTGTTGTTGTTGTTGTTGGAGAGGTGCGTTAGGTGCAGCGGGTGGTGGTGGTGGAAGACGCGCGAGCAATTCATTAAACTTGTTATCGAGCTTTGTTTCGAACGTCTTCTCAAGGCCAGTGATCTTCTCCATGGCCTCTTCAAAATTGTTCAGCACATCTTGCACCTGTTCAGTCATCATTTGCTGAAACTTATCATGAAGCTCCTTGTTCGATAAATTCTCCCAGTCAATCTCGTCGGCTTGTGATCCTGGCATGGTTAGCTGATGAGGACATGACTACCTTGGATATGACCAAAAAGATTGCATATATGCATATTTGCCAGGTGATTTCTAGTGCAAACTATTCAATAATCTATTTGTGTTATCCAGAACAAAAATACTTCACACACTTTTGTGTTTTGTCTAATTGCAGGTGTATGGGACATTTGTACAATCCACATATGAAGATAAGGAAGAAAGAGATGTTTATTTGTTGTCCAAAAAGTTCTCTCACGTCACTTTTGGCCCAAGAGAAGATAGAGTCCAAGTCTCTCACGTTCTGGATTCAGATTCGGACTGCACAGACATACCTGACTCAAAACGCACACAAGTTTTTCATACGGACTCCGAATTGGGTGATTCTTTTTTTGTTGGAAACTAGATTTCGTGCACTTTCCAACCCAATTGGAATCACCTTCAAATTCGTCCGGAGCGTTGAGTTGTGGACGAAACAATCTCATGCTGCAGCAGAATCCGAGTCAAACTACAAGTCCAAAGGTGTTACATCACCTCCACTTGGGCCCATTGGCCTTGTACGACCTAGATTTAGTTTTAGGCTGCCTTGGGACGTCCTCCCACCTCCTTGGCCGCCACCCCTTGCTCCTATATAAGTAGATCCATCTAGTAGCTTTTCCTTGGGATTTGTTTAGTTAAAAGTTAGCCATTGCAACTTCGTGTACTTCGTTTGTGTCCAACGACCAGACCAAGACCGCTTACGGATCCCCACCTTTATCAATACTTCATACATATTTGCAATATTCAGATTGCTTTTATCATATTCTTGCTCGTTCTTCGATTGCTTGCAGGAATAGACCTTCGTGGTCAGGTTGATCGTGCACCGGCGTGGTCAATAACCTCTGGAGATTGGTTTAGCGATTGCTAAGGCGCAACGTCGTGCACGTTTGTAGTCGGATCGTCAAAGTCATCTCCACCAAATCGATAGTTACCATCTCATCGAAAGATCGGGACACCCCGCCTCTATCACCATGGTAGAAACAATCACTATACTCTCGTTCATAAGGATAAAAATATTACTTTGCTTCCTATGACTCCTGATTCCATTTTGAAAGATGATATTAATAGAGCTAATAAAGCAAAACAGGAGACGAATAAGAGTGAAAATCAGATTGTGGCAAAAGAATTTGAGCAACAAATGAAGCCTAACAATAAACCATCTAGTGTTGCTTCTGAAATTAAATTGAAAAGTGCATGTTTCTTTGCCACCAAATCTGATATTGATGAGCTAGATTTCGGCAAATCTGTTTGCTATGCTTTTGTGTGCAAAGAGGCATTATTTTCATTCGAGGACGTGCCTTCCTCTTTGCCTCCTGCTGTCACTAACATTTTGCAGGAGTTCGCTGACGTCTTTCCACAAGACGTGCCACCGGGATTACTGCCTATTCGAGGGATTGAGCATCAGATTGACTTAATTCCCGGTGCTTCACTGCCAAACCGTGCACCATACCGTACCAATCCAGAGGAGACGAAGGAGATTATGCGCCAAGTACAAGAGCTTCTCGACAAAGGTTATATACGCGAATCCCTTAGTCCTTGTGCTGTTCCTATTATTCTAGTGCCGAAAAAGGATGGTACATCACGTATGTGTGTTGATTGTAGAGGCATTAATAATATTACTATTCGTTATCGTCATCCTATTCCTAGGCTAGATGATATGCTTGATGAATTGAGTGGTTCTACAATATTCTCCAAAGTTGATTTGCGTAGTGGCTACCACCAAATTCGTATGAAATTGGGAGATGAATGGAAAACAGCATTTAAAACTAAGTTTGGATTATATGAGTGGTTAGTCATGCCTTTTCGGTTAACTAATGCACCTAGTACTTTCATGAGATTAATGAACAAAATTTTACGTGCTTTCATTGGACGATTTGTGGTAGTTTACTTTGATGACATACTGATTTATAGCAGATCTTTGGAAGAACATTTGGAACATTTACGTGGTGTTTTTATTGCTCTACGTGATGCACGTTTGTTTGGTAACCTTGGGAAGTGCACCTTTTGCACCGACCGAGTATCTTTTCTTGGCTATGTTGTTACTCCACAGGGAATTGAAGTTGACAAAGCCAAGATTGAAGCTATTGAGAGTTGGCCGCAGCCCAAAACGGTCACACAAGTGAGGAGTTTTCTTGGCCTCGCTGGATTCTATAGGCGTTTTGTGAGAGATTTCAGCACCATTGCTGCACCTCTCAACGAGCTTACAAAGAAGGATGTGCCTTTTGTTTGGGGTACCGCACAGGAAGAAGCCTTCACGGTATTGAAAGATAAGTTGACACATGCTCCTTTACTCCAACTTCCTGATTTTAATAAGACTTTTGAGCTTGAATGTGATGCTAGTGGAATTGGATTAGGAGGTGTGTTATTACAAGATGGCAAACCTGTTGCATACTTTTCTGAAAAATTGAGTGGGCCTAGTCTGAATTATTCTACTTATGATAAAGAATTATATGCTCTTGTTCGGACTTTAAAAACATGGCAACATTATTTATGGCCCAAAGAATTTTTTATACATTCTGATCATGAATCTTTGAAACATATTAAAAGTCAAGCTAAATTGAATCGTAGACATGCTAAATGGGTTGAATTCATTGAGACTTTCCCTTATGTCATTAAACACAAGAAGGGAAAAGAAAATGTTATTGCTGATGCATTGTCTCGTCGCTATACTATGCTTTCACAACTTGACTTCAAAATATTTGGTTTGGAGACCATCAAAGATCAATATGTGCATGATGCTGATTTTAAAGATGTAATGAAGAATTGTAAAGAAGGAAGAATGTGGAACAAGTTTGTCGTTAACGATGGATTTGTGTTTCGTGCTAACAAGTTATGCATTCCAGCTAGCTCCGTTCGTCTTTTGTTGTTGCAGGAAGCGCATGGAGGAGGATTAATGGGACATTTTGGCATGAAGAAGACGGAGGACGTACTTGCTACACATTTCTTTTGGCCAAAGATGAGACGGGATGTTGAGCGTTTTATTGCTCGATGCACTACATGTCAAAAAGCTAAGTCACGACTCAATCCTCATGGTTTATATATGCCTTTGCCTGTACCTAGTGTTCCTTGGGAGGATATATCTATGGACTTTGTTTTAGGTTTACCTCGAACAAAGAAGGGGAGGGATAGCATATTTGTTGTCGTGGATAGATTCTCGAAAATGGCACACTTTATACCATGTCATAAAAGCAATGATGCTGTTAATGTTGCTGATTTGTTCTTTCGTGAAATTATTCGCTTGCATGGTGTGCCAAATACTATTGTTTCAGATCGTGATACTAAATTTCTTAGCCACTTCTGGAGATGTTTATGGGCTAAGTTGGGGACTAAACTTCTTTTTAGTACTACTTGTCACCCCCAAACTGATGGACAAACTGAAGTAGTCAATAGAACGTTGTCTACTATGCTTAGGGCTGTTTTGAAGAATAATAAGAAAATGTGGGAGGAATGCTTGCCTCATATTGAATTTGCTTATAATCGTTCATTGCATTCTACTACTAAGATGTGCCCTTTTGAAGTTGTGTATGGTTTCCTACCTCGTGCACCTATTGATTTGTTGCCTCTTCCATCTTCGGAGAAGGTTAATTTTGATGCTAAACAACGTGCTGAGTTGATTTTAAAAATGCATGAGTTAACTAAGGAAAACATTGAGCGTATGAATGCTAAATATAAACTTGCTGGAGATAAGGGTAGAAAACATGTTGTGTTTGCACCTGGAGATCTTGTTTGGTTACATTTGCGTAAGGATAGATTTCCTGATTTGCGCAAATCAAAGCTAATGCCACGTGCTGATGGTCCCTTTAAGGTGTTAGAGAAAATAAATGATAATGCATATAAACTTGAGCTGCCTGCAGATTTTGGGGTTAGTCCCACTTTTAACATTGCAGATTTGAAGCCTTATTTGGGTGAGGAAGATGGACTTCCGTCGAGGACGACTTCATTTCAAGAAGGGGAGGATGATGAGGACATCAATACAATTGTTACACCCACAGCCCCTGCTGCTATACATACTGGACCAATTACTAGAGCTCGTGCATGCCAACTAAATTACCAGGTACTTTCGTTTCTTGGTAATGATTCTAATGTTCATGAGAATATGATGCTGCCTAAATTGGATACATTTGTTTTGCTTACAAATGAAGGGCCTAGCTTGGAGAAGGATGAACATTGGAGCAAGAACAAGCATGGAGATGATGGCATGCGCAAGGGGAACAAGAACGGAGTTACAAGTGATGATTTCAGGACTTTGAAGCCACCATAATGGGTGCATGAAGCCTTGGACGAAATATACAAGATGCCACTTCATAAATTTCGTCCCGAGGCTATTTTAGGTGCTACGTCACCTTATTATTGGGCCAGGCCCATGTAATTTCGAAATACATAAGTATAGGCTATTTTTAGAGTCCGTATGTGTGGGGAAACAAGAGATAGGGTTGATTTCGGACCCCTCCACCAAGGGCCACGAAATTCCCCCCTCTTCCTCCATATATACAGCCCTTAGGGCATCGTTTAGACTTTGGGTTTTGTTTAGATTAAAAGTTCGCCATAGCTGCAACTTCGCGTACTTCGTTTGTGTTAAACGACCAGACAAAGGCGTCACAGAACCCCACCTTGATCAATAAAGCTTTCATCTTATATTCGCAATATCTAGATTGCAATCTCAGTTTCTTGCTTGTTCTTCGTTTGCTCGCAGGAAACAGACCCTCGTGGTCAGGTTGATCGTGCTCCGGCGTGGTCAATAACCTCTCGGAGTTGGTTTAGCGATTGCTAAGGCGCGACGTCCTCGCACGTTCGTAGTCGGATCGTCAAAGTCGACTTCCACCAAAGCGATATCCATCATCTCATCGAAAGACGGGACACCTTTGCCTCTATCATATGGCCATATCACATCACATGATCAATCGCTGCAAAAACAAGTTAGACGTCCTCTAATTGTTGTTGCATCTTTTACGTGGCTGCAATTGGGTTCTAGCAAGAACGTTTTCTTACCTACGAATCACCACAACGTGATTTTGTCAACTTCTATTTACCCTTCATAAGGGCCCTGTTCATCGATTCCGCTCCAACTAAGGTGGGAGAGACAGACACCCGCCAGCCACCTTATGCAACTAGTGCATGTCAATTGGTGGAACCGGTCTCACGTAAGCGTACGTGTAAGGTTGGTCCGGGCCGCTTCATCGCACAATACCGTTGAGCAAGAAAAGACTAGTAGAGGCAAGTAAGATGACAAAATCCATGCCCACAACAAAGTTGTGTTCTACTCGTGCAAAGAGAACTACGCATAGACCTAGCTCATGATGCCACTGTTGGGGAACGTTGCAGAAAATTAAAAAATTTCCTACGGTTTCACCAAGATCCATCTATGAGTTCATCTAAGCAACGAGTCTAGGGAAAGAGTTTGCATCTACATACCACTTGTAGATCGCGTGCGGAAGCTTGCAAGGTGATGATGTAGTCGTACTCGACGTGATCCAAATCACCGATGAACAGCGCCGGACGGACGGCACCTCCGCGTTCAACACACGTACGGGACGGGAGACGTCTCCTCCTTCTTGATCCAGCAAGGGGGAAGGAGAGGTTGATGAAGATCCAGCAGCACGACGGCGTGGTGGTGGATGCAGGGCGTCACAGCAGCAGGGCTTCGCCGAGACTACGAGGGAGAGACGTAACGGGGGGAGGTGGAGGCGCCAGGGGCTGGTGTATGAAGTCCCTCCTCTCCCCCACTATATATAGGGGTGCCAGGGGGGGCGCCGGCCCTAGTAGATGAGATCTACTAGGGGGGGCGGCGGCCTAGGGGAGGTTTCCCTCCCCCCCAAGGCACCTAGGGGTGCCTTCCACCACTAGGACTCCTCCTAGGGGGAAACCCTAGGCGCATGGGCCTATAGGGGCTGGTGCCCTTGGCCCATGATGGCCAAGGCGCACCCCCTACAGCCCATGTGGCCCCCCGGG
>NW_021178679.1:0-1898 GCF_002162155.2 Triticum dicoccoides
AAGAGGTAGGTGGGAGGGTGACCGAATATAGTTGTGGCGGGTGTGAAGTAGGACCCGCCACACAAAACTCGTACAATATTTGAAACCAATGAGCGTGGGTGAACCAAACATAGCTGTGGCGGTCTATTGAAAACACCCACCAGTGCTTACCTAGAAACCAGTGGCGGGCATGTCTTAAGTACCCACCACTATTTATTTTCGCCTGGGCAGAAATTAGAAAGAGCGTACCAGTGACGGGTCATTAGTTATGCCCGCCACTGTTACTTGGAAAGTAGTGGTGAGCTATTTACAGTATCCGTCACTGCTAGTTTTCCAAAATAGGTATGGCGGGTGCCCGGAACCTCCCACCACTAATTTGAGTTCACCTATAGGCCTTTTTCCAGTAGTTCTAGTTTAATTAGGATACATAATTATTTTAAAATGCAATGATTATATAAAATTTATCTATACACAATTAATCTTTCTTGAATTTGTATGTTCTTATTTCATGACTATGCACATTCCACCATGGCATATCAACTCCCGATCGGGAGCCCCTCGCCGCCCCGCTGCCTTCGCGCTCGGCCTCGCCACCGGCCGCCGGATACCATCGCCGGACCTCCACGCCTAGGGAGCAGCCATGGCCAACGACTAACGCCTCGCCCGTATCCTGCCGGAATCGACCTCCTGCAGCCAGATCCGCGCCATCCCGACCTTGCCGGCCTTCCTCCCCGTCTTCATCGCGATCCATCACCGGGCACGAAGACAATCCCATTATCTAGCAACAACCGCTGCCGCCGTCAGCTGCAGCAGCAGCAGGCGCGGCCGGGCATCGGTGGAGACGGGGGAGAACGCGCTCCCTGACTTCTGCCTCTACCCCGTCTGCGCGCACGTTCACCATCGCAGGCGCCGGCGGCTACCGTGCCCCGGAGGTGCTGGACACATGGCGGCCCACGCTGAAGGCAGGCGTCTACTCCCTGGGAGTGCTCCTGCTGGAGCTCCTCACCGGCAAGTCCCCGACGCACGCATCCATGCAGGACGGCGTCGGCGGCACGCTCGACCTGCCGTCGTCGGTGCAGTCGGTGGTGCGCGAGGAGTGGATGGCTGAGGTGTTTGACGTGGAGCTCGTGCGGCTGGGCGCCATCACTGATGAGGAGATGGCCGCGCTGCTGCAGGCACCCACAGAGCTATGGGCATAAAGGCAGCAACTCGAAACTCCATGGTTTGCACACAGCAACACAACACCACGGTCTGCATGCTGCATGCGGCATGACCAGCTCCACTCAGGATTCAAATTATGTAGCTGTATAGGATACTCCCTTTTGTTCAGATTTCCATGATATTTTTCAGTTGAATTCAGTTGCAGATTCATTCAAAAAAAAACTATAAAAAGCTTATACATGGCGATTAAATATGTGCTAAGTTTTCTGGCTAAGGCGCTAAATAAGATTGCTGTAAAGGTAATGGGTCGTAGCGCGAGTGAGCTGATGGTAATTCTCCAAAGTTTGGGTATGGATGTGTAATCAGACTATACAAAGCAAGTGTAGGCCTCCTCGTGGAAATTGCGCCTTAATTAATAATAGTGTGTACATAATTTCCAAAAAAAACGAAGTGTACATGTAGTTGGCTGTTGTGAAATCTTGGCCTTGCATCTATCTTAGTTGAGACATGTCTTATTCTCCTCTTATTTGGTGCTCTTTATAAAATATAGCAAATCGCACGGAAAGATATTTAAGATCAAATCGACAACAGGTAGCTTAGCACACACCTTGACCTCGTGCACGTATTATTATATATGTAATGATTATTAGCAATAAGTTGAGTGTGATATGTGTAACATCAATTATTCGCTCCTGGGTGTCAATTATATGGGGTGACGTACCGTGCATATATAATTCATGGGACACTACGATTGACTA
>NW_021178680.1:0-1976 GCF_002162155.2 Triticum dicoccoides
GGACCGCCTTTTCAGTTTAAAAAAAAATGATAAAAATGTCAAAAAAATAAAAGAAAATAAGTTTGCCATGTCATATGTGGTCTAGTTGTTGGGAAAATTTACAAATATAAATTTCGACTTTATTTGCAAAATATCTCTGGAAATTTGTAAAATGGGCATAACTTTTGCATACGAACTCGGATTAAAAAGTTTTATATATGAGAAATCATCTACTCGAAAACTTACATCCGAATTTAACTGGGGGAACCCCATTAAACATTTTCAAAATCCCCAAAAACCTAACACAAAAAAAGTTACGGGGCTTTCAAGATCTAGAGGCAAAAAATTTCAAAAAAAGGTTTGGGATACTTCGTACGTATGCATGACCGATTTGGGATGATTCCAAGGGAAACAAAACAAACCTTTCTCAAATTCATGGCGGCAAATTACACCTAATGCACGTGAACTTGGAGAAAGTCACTTCTTTCATCCAAGCATAAGCTTCATGAACGGAACACGAAGGCATTGCTTACAAGGTTTTCAACACTAGGTTGATGTTCAACATGAATCATGGGGGAGACAAAAATGCTGCTGATGGGCTCAACAACAACTCATCAGAATTTTCCATATTACTGGACTTCCACCATCATGTGAACATGATGATAGCAATGGTCAGACTAAAAGATGTAATGGTGTATGCTCGAGGGATCAACCACGAGTAAGACAACATTACGAAAATCGTTGTTTCTGATTTGACTTGACGATAGCCCATACTCAAGTCAAAGTCTTGACAAGGAAATAGATCCAACAACTGATCACGAAGACCAATCAATGGAGATATCATCTTTTTAAAACACATGCACTCGCACAAAAGATATCCCTTAACATGAACTAAGTCAGACAAGCTTTTATCTTCCAACTCTCCAAGTTGTTGTTTAGCTTAACCAACTAGCTCAAGGAATCCGACATAGATTCATGGAGAAAGGGTGGCTTACAAGAAACCCCCCCCCCCCTGTGGACCGCCTTTTCAGTATTTAAAGAAATAAAAAAATGATAAAAATGTCAAAAAAATAAAAGAAAATAAGTTTGCCATGTCATATGTGGTCTAGTTGTTGGGAAAATTTACAAATATAAATTTCGACTTTATTTGCAAAATATCTCTGGAAATTTGTAAAATGGGCATAACTTTTGCATACGAACTCGGATTAAAAAGTTTTATATATGAAAAATCATCTACTCGAAAAGTTACATCCGAATTTAACGGGGGGAACCCCGTTAAACATTTTCAAAATCCCCAGAAACCTAACACAAAAAAAGTTACGGGGCTTTCAAGATCTAGAGGCAAAAAAATTCAAAAAAAAGGTTTGGGATACTTCGTACGTATTCAAGACTGATTTGGGATGATTCCAAGGGAAACAAAACAAACCTTTCTCAAATTCATGGCGGCAACTTACACCTAATGCACGTGAACTTGGAGAAAGTCACAACTTTCATCCAAGCATAAGCTTCATGAACGGAACACGAAGGCATTGCTTACAACGTTTTCAACACTATGTTGATGTTCAACATGAATCATGGGGGAGACAAAAATGCTGCTGATGGGCTCAACAACAACTCATCAGAATTTACCATATTACTGGACTTCCACCATCATGTGAACACGAGGATAGCAATGGTCAGACCAAAAGATGTAATGGTGTATGCTCGAGGGATCAACCACGAGTAAGACAACATTACGAAAATCGTTGTTTCTGATTTGACTTGACGATTGCCCATACTCAAGTCAAAGTCTTGACAAGGCAATAGATCCAACAACTGATCACGAAGACCATTCAATGGAGATATCATCTTTCTTCAACACACACACACGCACAAAAGATATCCCTTAACATGAACTAAGTCAGACAAGCTTTTATCTTCCAACTCTCCAAGTTGTTGTTTAGCTTAGCCAACTAGCTCAGGGAATCCGACACAGATTCATGGAGAAAGGGTGGCTT
>NW_021178681.1:0-992 GCF_002162155.2 Triticum dicoccoides
TTTCTTAGCCTGCAAACTAAGGGAGAAAAGCTCAATCGTTGAGCTTGTGCTCAGATTGTCTGAGCACAACAATCACTTGAATCGAGTGGGAGTTGATCCTCCAGATGAGATAGTGATGTTTCCCCAAAGTCATTGCCACCAAGCTGCTAGAGCTTCGTGATTAACTATAACATATCAGGGATAGATATGATGATCCTTGAAATATTCATGATGTTTGACACCGCGAAAGTAGAAATCAAGAAGGAGCATCAATCGTTGATGGTTGGTGAAACCACTAGTTTCAAGAAGGGCAAGGGAACAAAGGGATACTTCATGAAACGGCAATTCAGCTGCTGCTCTAGTGAAGAAACCCAAGGTTGAACCCAAACCCGAGACTAAGTGCTTCTGTAATAAGGGGAACAACCACTGGAGCAACATTACCCTAGATACTTGGTAGATGAGAAGGCTGGCAAGGTCGATAGAAGTATATTGGATATACATTATGTTAATGTGTACTTTACTAGTACTCCTAGTAGCACCAGGGTATTGGATACCGGTTCAGTTGCTAAGTGTTAGTAACTCGAAATAAAAGCTACGGAATAAATGGAGACTAGCTAAAGGTGAGCTGACGATATATGTTGGAAGTGTTTCCAAGGTTGATATGATCAAGCATCGCACGCTCCCTCTACCACCGAGATTGGTGTTTGCGTTGAGCATAGACATGATTGGATTATGTCTATCGCAATACGGTTATTCATTTAAGGAGAATAATGGTTACTCTATTTTTGAATAATACCTTCAATGGTCTTGCACCTAAAGGAATGGTTTATTGAATCTCGATCGTAGTGATACACATTTTCATGCCAAAAGATATAAGATAGTAATGATAGTACCACTTACTTGTGGCACTGCCATGTAAGTCATAATGGTATAAAACGCATGAAGAAGCTCCATGTTGATGGATCTTTGGACTCACTCGTTTTGAAAAGTTTGAGACATGCGAACCATGTCTA
>NW_021178682.1:0-2785 GCF_002162155.2 Triticum dicoccoides
GATACTCCCACTATTGTGAATGAGAACAAAATTGCTTATATGGAGAGTAATAAATTTTATATGCATTTGGATCATGAAAAGAATGTTTTATGTGATGGTTATATTGATGAATCTATTCATTATGCTACTGAAAATTATTAAGAGAGAGGAACTTATGATTCATGATGCTCTTGTTATGTTTCAATCCTGATCTTTTATGCGAGCATCATTGAACTCATCATGCCTAGCTTAAAAGGCATTAAAGAAAAGCGCTTGTTGGGAGACAACCCAGCACTTTTACCTAGTGTTTCTGTGTGTTCATATTATTAGGCTAATGTAGTAATCATTTTTTATTTCTTTCGTTTCAATAAAGTGCCAAGTAAGACCTTTGGGATGGTCTATGGTGAGTTGATTTGATCTTGCTGAAAAACAGAAACTTTTGCGCTCAGGAAAATAATTCTCATTTTTAACAGAAGCATGATAAAATAATGATTATTTTTGGAGAAGATTAATAGAAAAATTCCCCAGGTTGTCCTAATTTTGTAAAAAAAATTGAGTAGCAGAATTATGGTTGGAGTACAGATTACTACAGACTATTCTGTTTTTGATAGATTCTGTTTTCAATGCATAGTTTGCTTGTTCTCTAGTTTCCATGGCTTACATTGCTCAATATAAATTGTGGAAATGATATGCTATGGTAGGCATTGTGTGAGAACAATTATGTATCTTGTCTTTGACAATACCAAAGTGAAATGGTTTGCTCTTTATCATACTAACCTATCTCACGAAGTTTTGTTACGTTTTGTGTGATTGCAGTTTTCAAGTTATGGGTGAGACATCGATATGAGGAGAATAAGGAGTGACAAGACCTTAAGTTTGGGGATGCCCAAGAAACCCCTAGTTAATATTTAAGGAAGATCCAAGCAACTATGCTTGGGGATGCCCCGGAAGGCATCCCCTCTTTCGTCTCCAACCTTATGGATAACCTCACTTGGAGCTATATTTTTATTCGTCGCATGATATGCCTCTTTCTTGGAGCGTAATTTTATTTTGTTAGGATTTGCTTGATGTTTTTCAGAATAACATTTTGCATGTTTCTTTTCAATAAACATGTCAAGGATAGCCTTTACCATGCTCATCTTGCAAGTTTATGAGTTGTTGTTTCAAAACAGAAAGTTTATCGCTGTTGTAAAAATTCTCTAGAAAAGTAAGAATGTGATAAAATGTTGAATTTTTTTGCACAATAAGCTCTGATAAATTTTCTACAGTATGTTAAATTTTCATAATTTTTGGAGTTAAATAAGTATTGATACTCTTGCATTCTTTACAGATTATACTATTTTCGCAGATTGCTATTATGTTTGCATTGTTTGCATATGTTTGCTTGTTTAATGATTCTATTTGAGGATATCAGTATTAAATATGAATAGGCATTTAGTATACAATGTTGAACAATAATTTTAGCGATTTGCTACAGTAGAGAATGATAAGGTTTTTGCATTGGTTTATACTAACTTATCTCACGAGTTCTTGTTGAGTTTTGTGTGGATGAAGTTTTTAAAATGTAGGGAAACCGTGATATAAAACGAATTAAGGAGACACAAAAGATCAACCTTGGGGATGCCCAATGCACCCCAAGATGATAGTTCAAGAAGTCCCAAGCATCTAAGTTTGGGGAATCCCCGGTAGGCATCCCACCTTTCTTCATCAACAATTATCAGTTAGTATCGTTTGATCCTAAGTTTTTGCTTCTTCACATGATGTGTGCTATTGTTGGAATGCCATTTTGTTTTATTTTGCTTGATGTTTAAATAAAATACTTATATATAAAAAAATTAAATAAGAGAGAGTCCTCAAATAGCTACCCATTTACTTAACTACTCGTTTGATCTTCACTTATATCTTTTTGGAGTAGCTTGTCATTTAATCTTGTGCTTCACTTATATCGTATGAGTAAATTGTTAAATTAATTGAATATCATGAAGTTGAAATTATATCATGCCTAGTGGTAGCTTCACATTGGGTTTAGAAAGTGAAATCTTTTGAAGCTTGACAATCACAATATTGGTCATACAAGCAATTCATGAATAATTAGTATAAGGAAGAGAACTTTCACATGAAAATACACTATCCTGGAAATCTGTTGTGATTGTGATCCCCCATGAAAATATTATATGCCAAAATTGTTGATGTTGGACAAGGAATACAATCTAATGGTCTATGTTTGTTCATATTCACATAGAAGTTATATTTTCATAGATCCTTAAACATGTGGTTCTTGCCCCCCATCCTTGCTAGCCAAAAATTCCTCACCAAGTAGAGATACTACTTGTGCATCCAAAAACCATTAAACCCAAATCTTATTTTCAATAGTCCACCATACCTACCTAAGGATTGAGCAATATCCTTCAAGTAAGTTGTCATCAGTGCAATAAGGCAATAAAAATTGCTTCCAAACGTGTTAGATCATTTAGTGTAAGAGAAAAATGACCGTGTACGAACTTGTGATGGCAAAGAATAAAAGCGACAGACTTCATAGTAAAGGTTGCTATCATAAGGGTCAATATAACATTGCGTTCTTTTGCACTAAGAGGTTGAGCATACAAACAAATAAGTGCATGACAACCTTTGCTTCCCTCTGTGATGGGCCTACCTTTTATTTTTTATGTATTTACTTTCATGCAAGAGTCAAAGTTTTTCTCTCTATTCCCTTTTATTTTTATCTTTTGGCAAGCATCATGTGGTGAGGAAAGATCTACGCACATATATCCAATTGGATATGGGTAGCATGAGTTATTATTGTTGA
>NW_021178683.1:0-2785 GCF_002162155.2 Triticum dicoccoides
GATACTCCCACTATTGTGAATGAGAACAAAATTGCTTATATGGAGAGTAATAAATTTTATATGCATTTGGATCATGAAAAGAATGTTTTATGTGATGGTTATATTGATGAATCTATTCATTATGCTACTGAAAATTATTAAGAGAGAGGAACTTATGATTCATGATGCTCTTGTTATGTTTCAATCCTGATCTTTTATGCGAGCATCATTGAACTCATCATGCCTAGCTTAAAAGGCATTAAAGAAAAGCGCTTGTTGGGAGACAACCCAGCACTTTTACCTAGTGTTTCTGTGTGTTCATATTATTAGGCTAATGTAGTAATCATTTTTTATTTCTTTCGTTTCAATAAAGTGCCAAGTAAGACCTTTGGGATGGTCTATGGTGAGTTGATTTGATCTTGCTGAAAAACAGAAACTTTTGCGCTCAGGAAAATAATTCTCATTTTTAACAGAAGCATGATAAAATAATGATTATTTTTGGAGAAGATTAATAGAAAAATTCCCCAGGTTGTCCTAATTTTGTAAAAAAAATTGAGTAGCAGAATTATGGTTGGAGTACAGATTACTACAGACTATTCTGTTTTTGATAGATTCTGTTTTCAATGCATAGTTTGCTTGTTCTCTAGTTTCCATGGCTTACATTGCTCAATATAAATTGTGGAAATGATATGCTATGGTAGGCATTGTGTGAGAACAATTATGTATCTTGTCTTTGACAATACCAAAGTGAAATGGTTTGCTCTTTATCATACTAACCTATCTCACGAAGTTTTGTTACGTTTTGTGTGATTGCAGTTTTCAAGTTATGGGTGAGACATCGATATGAGGAGAATAAGGAGTGACAAGACCTTAAGTTTGGGGATGCCCAAGAAACCCCTAGTTAATATTTAAGGAAGATCCAAGCAACTATGCTTGGGGATGCCCCGGAAGGCATCCCCTCTTTCGTCTCCAACCTTATGGATAACCTCACTTGGAGCTATATTTTTATTCGTCGCATGATATGCCTCTTTCTTGGAGCGTAATTTTATTTTGTTAGGATTTGCTTGATGTTTTTCAGAATAACATTTTGCATGTTTCTTTTCAATAAACATGTCAAGGATAGCCTTTACCATGCTCATCTTGCAAGTTTATGAGTTGTTGTTTCAAAACAGAAAGTTTATCGCTGTTGTAAAAATTCTCTAGAAAAGTAAGAATGTGATAAAATGTTGAATTTTTTTGCACAATAAGCTCTGATAAATTTTCTACAGTATGTTAAATTTTCATAATTTTTGGAGTTAAATAAGTATTGATACTCTTGCATTCTTTACAGATTATACTATTTTCGCAGATTGCTATTATGTTTGCATTGTTTGCATATGTTTGCTTGTTTAATGATTCTATTTGAGGATATCAGTATTAAATATGAATAGGCATTTAGTATACAATGTTGAACAATAATTTTAGCGATTTGCTACAGTAGAGAATGATAAGGTTTTTGCATTGGTTTATACTAACTTATCTCACGAGTTCTTGTTGAGTTTTGTGTGGATGAAGTTTTTAAAATGTAGGGAAACCGTGATATAAAACGAATTAAGGAGACACAAAAGATCAACCTTGGGGATGCCCAATGCACCCCAAGATGATAGTTTAAGAAGTCCCAAGCATCTAAGTTTGGGGAATCCCCGGTAGGCATCCCACCTTTCTTCATCAACAATTATCGGTTAATATCGTTTGATCCTAAGTTTTTGCTTCTTCACATGATGTGTGCTATTGTTGGAATGCCATTTTGTTTTATTTTGCTTGATGTTTAAATAAAATACTTATATATAAAAAAATTAAATAAGAGAGAGTCCTCAAATAGCTACCCATTTACTTAACTACTCGTTTGATCTTCACTTATATCTTTTTGGAGTAGCTTGTCATTTAATCTTGTGCTTCACTTATATCGTATGAGTAAATTGTTAAATTAATTGAATATCATGAAGTTGAAATTATATCATGCCTAGTGGTAGCTTCACATTGGGTTTAGAAAGTGAAATCTTTTGAAGCTTGACAATCACAATATTGGTCATACAAGCAATTCATGAATAATTAGTATAAGGAAGAGAACTTTCACATGAAAATACACTATCCTGGAAATCTGTTGTGATTGTGATCCCCCATGAAAATATTATATGCCAAAATTGTTGATGTTGGACAAGGAATACAATCTAATGGTCTATGTTTGTTCATATTCACATAGAAGTTATATTTTCATAGATCCTTAAACATGTGGTTCTTGCCCCCCATCCTTGCTAGCCAAAAATTCCTCACCAAGTAGAGATACTACTTGTGCATCCAAAAACCATTAAACCCAAATCTTATTTTCAATAGTCCACCATACCTACCTAAGGATTGAGCAATATCCTTCAAGTAAGTTGTCATCAGTGCAATAAGGCAATAAAAATTGCTTCCAAACGTGTTAGATCATTTAGTGTAAGAGAAAAATGACCGTGTACGAACTTGTGATGGCAAAGAATAAAAGCGACAGACTTCATAGTAAAGGTTGCTATCATAAGGGTCAATATAACATTGCGTTCTTTTGCACTAAGAGGTTGAGCATACAAACAAATAAGTGCATGACAACCTTTGCTTCCCTCTGTGATGGGCCTACCTTTTATTTTTTATGTATTTACTTTCATGCAAGAGTCAAAGTTTTTCTCTCTATTCCCTTTTATTTTTATCTTTTGGCAAGCATCATGTGGTGAGGAAAGATCTACGCACATATATCCAATTGGATATGGGTAGCATGAGTTATTATTGTTGA
>NW_021178684.1:0-2570 GCF_002162155.2 Triticum dicoccoides
AATTATCCTAGGCAATTGTTAACAAGACCGGTAGTCGTCATTGCAATTTCATATGAGGGAGAGGCATAAGCTAACATACTCTCTCTTGTTGGATCATATGCACTTATGATTGGAACTCTAGCAAGCATCTGCAACTACTAAAGATTAAGGTAAAACCCAACCATAGCATTAAAGCATCAATCCCCTTTATCCCATACGCCACAACCCCCTTACTCGGGTTTATGCTTCTGTCACTCAAGCAACCCACTATAAGCGAATCATGAACGTATTGCAACACCCTACAGTGGTAATCCCTCACGCTTGCACGACACGGATGGCACAATAGGACAACACCAAAATAAAACATACAACTCGTACCAATCTAGATCATCAATCAACTCAAAGACAAAGATATCGACTCAAATCATCATAGGATGGCAACACACCATTGGATCATAATATGTGGCATAAAGCATCATGTTCAAGTAGGGATTACAGGCGGTGAAGGAGGGTGGACCGCGTAAAAGAGATGAGGATGGTGATGATGATGGTCTATTAATCATCTGCAAAAAGAATCAACCTAAAAGCACTCTCCAGTAAACAATGGCATCTATTCTCGCGAGCGCAAAGTTTCTGTTTTTTACACCAAGATTGCAAAGACTTCACCCAAGTCTTCCCAAAGGTTCTACTTGGCACAAACACTAATTAAAACATAAAACCACATCTAACAAGAGGCTAGATTAATTATTTATTACTAAACAGGAACAAAAATCAAGGAACAAAAATAAAATTGGGTTGCCTCCCAACAAGCGCTATCGTTTAACGCCCCTAGCTAGGCATGATGATTTCAATGATGCTCATATAAAAGATAAGAATTGAAACATAAAGAGAGCATTATGAATAATATGACTAGCACTTTTCAACCAAACCCACTTCCTATTCCTTTGTGAGCACACAATTTAAGGGAACAAGAATCAACTAGCATAGGAAGGCAAAGCAAGTATAACTACGAAACTGTAAGCACATAGAGAGGAAACTTGATATTATTGCAACTCCTACAAGCATATATCCCTCCCTCGTAATAATTTTCAGTAGCATCATGAATGAGTTTAACAATACAACCATCACATAAAGCATTCTTTTCGTGATCTACAAGCATAGAAATTTTTCTACTCTCCACATAAGCAAAATTCTTCTCATTCGGAACAGTGGGATCACTAATTCCTAAAGTTGACACTCTTCCAAACCCACTTTAGATGATAGTATTATTCATATTCCAAAAGATATAATTGAAGTTCAGGGAGCATTCTACAATTAATATGGACTAACCAATATCCAAGCTCAAAATATGTAAGTGAAGCACATGAAGCATTCTATAGAACCATACTCAAAAGATTTAAGTGAAGCACAAAGAGCAATTCTATAAGATCATACTTAAAAGATATAAGTGAAGCACGTGAAGTATTTTATAAATAAATGAAGGGCTAACTCATACTAGCATGATTCTTAAAGTAAAAAAAACACAAAGGACACAAATCATGTGAACAAAACAAAAACCGAGGTATATCGATATTTGTTGAAGAAGAAAGATGGGATGCCAACCGGGGCATCCCCAAACTTAGATGCTTCAGTATACTTTGAAATATTTACTTGGGGTGCCTTGGGCATCCCCAAGCTTGAACTCTCACCTCTCTTTATTCTTCTCATATTGATAGCTCCTTGATCTTCGAACACTTCATCCACAGAAAACTTTAACAAAAACTTTGTGAGATCCGTTAGTGTAATAAAGCAAACTACCACTTTAAGGTACTGTAATGAACTCATTCTTTATTTGTATTGGTGTTAAACCTACTGTATTCCAACTTCTATATGGTCCATACCCCCCGATACTAGCCATAGTTTCATCAAAATAAGCAAACAACACGCGAAAAACAGAATCTGTCAAAAACAGGACAGTCTGTAGTAATCAGGAAGTTTTGTAAACTTCTGTAACTCCAAAAATTATGAAATAAATATGAAAATTTGAAAAATTTGTATATAAGTAATATGCAAAAAATTTCATATCCATTTGACCTCCCGTGTAGCAGCACGCTGGTAGACGTTGCCCCCCTCCTCCTCAATATCAGTCGGCTCCCCGTCATCATCAGCATGGCCACTCGGCTCCCCGCCATCATCAGCATGGCCACTCGGCTCCTCAGGCTCAACCGACCAGGTACTCCATCCAGACGTGTGCTCCTCCGGGGTCTCGTGGGCCCAACTCTCGTGGGCTGAAGGCCCGTCGACCGGAGGCTCGTGGGCCGAAGGCCCGTCGACCCGAGGCTCGTGGGCCGAAGACCCGTGGACCAGAGGCTCGTGGACCGGAGTCCGTGTAGCCTCCTCCTCGAACGAGTCCACCCTAGCAGTCACGTGCTCGGGTGAAACAACTGGGGGTGGCGGTGAGGAAGGCGCCGTAAGAGTCACCCTACCTCCTCTCCCGCGACCACGTGCTCCACCTCCTCTCTTCTTCTTACCTCGTCCCCTGCTGGGCACCGCAGTCGACGAGGAAGGGCCCGGTGGTGTCGACATACTGTCCAGCAACGCTCGGCGGAGAC
>NW_021178685.1:0-1196 GCF_002162155.2 Triticum dicoccoides
CTCCTTCCCCCTTGCTGGATCAAGAAGGAGGAGACGTCTCCCGTCCCGTACGTGTGTTGAACGCGGAGGTGCCGTCCGTTCGGCGCTGGTCATCGGTGATTTGGATCACGTCGAGTACGACTACATCATCACCTTGCAAGCTTCCGCACGCGATCTACAAGTGGTATGTAGATGCAAACTCTCTCCCTAGACTCGTTGCTTAGATGAACTCATAGATGGATCTTGGTGAAACCGTAGGAAAAATTTTAATTTTCTGCAACGTTCCCCAACAGTGGCATCATGAGCTAGGTCTATGCGTAGTTCTCTTTGCACGAGTAGAACACAACTTTGTTGTGGGCGTGGATTTTGTCATCTTACTTGCCTCTACTAGTATTTTCTTGCTCAACGGTATTGTGGGATGAAGCGGCCCGGACCAACCTTACACGTACTCTTACGTGAGACCGGTTCCACCGACTGACATGCACAAGTTGCATAAGGTGGCTGGCGGGTGTCTGTCTCTCCCACCTTAGTTGGAGCGGAATCGATGAACAGGGCCCTTATGAAGGGTAAATAGAAGTTGACAAAATCACGTTGTGGTGATTCGTAGGTAAGAAAACGTTCTTGCTAGAACCCAATTGCAGCCACGTAAAAGATGCAACAACAATTAGAGGACGTCTAACTTGTTTTTGCAGCGATTGATCATGTGATGTGATATGGCCAGAAGATGTGATGAATGATGAATTGTGATGTATGAGATCATGTTCTTTGTAATAGGATTCACGACTTGCATGTCGATGAGTAGGACAACCGGCAGGAGCCATAGGAGTTGTCATTATTTTTTGTATGACCTGCGTGTCATTGAATAACGTCATGTAAACTACTTTACTTTATTGCTAAACGTTAGTCATAGAAGTAGAAGTAGTCGTTGGCGTGACAACTTCATGAAGACACGATGATGGAGATCATGATGATGGAGATCATGGTGTCAAGCCGGTGACAAGATGATCATGGAGCCCCGAAGATGAAGATCAATGGAGCTATATGATATTGGCCATATCATGTCACAACTATATAATTGCATGTGATGTTTATTATGTATTATGCATCTTGTTTACTTAGGACGACGGTAGTAAATAAGATGATCCCTTATAAAATTTCAAGAAGTGTTCTCCCCTAACTGTGCACCGTTGCTACAGTTCGTCGTTTCTAAGCACCAC
>NW_021178686.1:0-853 GCF_002162155.2 Triticum dicoccoides
TTGACGATCCCGGGGTGCGTTTACGTGTCGTCCGTCATCAACACTCACAGTTTTGGCCAATTCTGGCCCGTTTCATGGACTATTACTCACCATTTTTGGGGTCCCAAAGCGGTTTCCATGGTTGTTGAACCCCAAGGTGCGGTTATGTGTCGGTCATCAACACTCATAGTTTTGGCCGATTCTGGCCCGTTTCGTGGACTATTACTCACTCTTTTGGGGTCCCGGAGTGATTTCCACGATTGATGTACCCCAGTGTGCGTTTACGTGTCGGTCATCAACACTCGCGGTTTTATCGATTCTGACCCGTTTCGTGGAATATTACTCACCATTTTTGGGGTCCCAAAATGATTTCCATGGTTGTCGAACCCCAACGTGTGCTTACGTGTTGCTCGTCAAGAGTTGACGTTTGGGCTGATTCTGGTCCGTTTCTTGGACTATTACTCTGTTTTGGAGCCCCGTAGTGATTTCCAGGATTAACAAACCCTGGGGTGCATTTACGTATTGGTCATTAAAACTCACAATTTTGGCCGATTCTGGTTCGTTTCGTGAACTATTACTCAATGTTTTGGGGGTCCCAGAGCGATTTCAACGATTGACGATCCTGGGGTGCGTTTACGTGTCGTCCATTGTCAACACTCACAGGTTTGGCCAATTCTGACCAATTTCGTGGACTATTACTCACCGTTTTGGGGCCCCGAAGCGATTTCCATAGTTGTTGAACTCCAAGGCGCGCTTACGTGCTGGTCATCAACACTCGCAGTTTTGGCCGGTTCTGGCCGTTTCGTGGACTATTACTTACAATTTTGGGGTCCCGGAGTGATTTCCACGATTAACGAACCCTGGGGTGCGTTTA
>NW_021178687.1:0-1111 GCF_002162155.2 Triticum dicoccoides
GTTCCATCCGCAGGGAGTCCGGCCGAGGTTTCCCATACGGCCCCGAACGATGTGAACAGGGTTCCCGAGATACCTAACGGGTATTCGGTACACCCGGCCACGTACCTGCCGCATCACAGCCCACCCCTACGGTCAGCGCTGTCCACGGCCTCCAGTAGGCTACAAACACCAGAAACTACTTGCAACTCCTGGACGGAGAACTAGGGTGAATAAGAAGCCGAGAGGGTCCATTGGTTTCGGGCCCAATGCATGGTAGTAGCTGATTCTTAAATCACACATACAGATCTCAGTGCTTAAGGTCGGCTTCAATGAAACAACCCACCATGTACTCCTTCATGGCCTCTCATCGATACCTTTACCAAATCGTGTTCACCACACCACTCTCATTACCGACATAATCATTTCACTCTAGCCCATCACCCAGATGAACCAGACCTGACACGACTCTAAGCATAGCAGGCATAGCAAGGTAGGAACAACACATACATATGGCTCAATCAACTCCTACACATGCTAGTGGGTTTCATCTAGTTACTGTGGCAATGACAGGTCATGCAGAGGAAATGGGTTCAACTACCGTAACACACAACAGTTTGAAACGCGTTGTCTTAATGCAGTAAAAGAGAGCAGGAGCGAGAACATGGGATTGTATCGATATGATCAAATGGTTGGTTGCTTGCCTGATGGTTCGATGCACTGATACGGTTCTTCGTTAGGGTAATCACGATACTCCTTGGAGACAGAACCTGTCGCAAGGGACACCGATACACAACCATCACCAAACAATGTGCAACAATATGATGCATGCATGAAACATGGCAATATGAGTGTGTTGGGCTAATGCAACTAAAACCAGAAGGGTTTGAACCAATTTGAATCAAAGATTCAAATTTCAAACTCAAACATGGCCTTTTAAAGTGCTTTTCCTTGTTCTGCATTAAACATCAAGTTAACTTGTTTAGTCATGCATGAAAATAGTACAGATGGATAGATTGGATTTTTCTGATCATTTTTCATATATAATTTGTCTGATTTGGAGTTACAGAATAAAAGTTATGAATTTTTGAAGTTTAAATTATATTCTGGAATTTCCTATATTAGAATAATTCCA
>NW_021178688.1:0-1084 GCF_002162155.2 Triticum dicoccoides
GCTTCTCCACCATCTCCATGCTAGCCAAGTTGTTGCAGCTCCCTCCGTCTATTATGACGCGCACAGAACGTTCCTTCACAACTCCCTTGGTATGGAACAAATTGTGCCTCTGATTTTGCTCAGCTTGTGTGACCTGCACACTCAAAACACGTTGAGCAACTAAACATTCATACCTGTCAGCGTCTTCAGGAGCCATGTATTGCGTCTCATGATCAGAATCATCTCCACCATGTTCTTCACGTGTAATAAGAGCCAATGTCTCCTCATCATAGTCACTAGCGGACTCATATCCACCATCCGCGGTAGCAATCATCACACGCGGAGATTTGCATTCCCTCGCATAATGACCTCCTCCCTTACAACGACGACAAATAATATCACTTGTGTGCCCTGTTGATGCCATGGAAGAAGAAGAACGCTGTGCATGACCCGCAGGTGCGCTCTTGGAAGATAATGGTGGTTGTGCCTGTTTTCTTGTATCACGGCTGGAGGTGGCACCGGATGGTGGTGCTGGTGCAGTTGAAGTAGAAGATGCACGTGGTGTCCATGATGAAGGTCGGCCTGCAGAAAAGTTAGTTCGCCCCAATGCTTGTCGATCCTGCACTTGACGTTCAGCTTTACAAGCAAGATGGAATAAACGAGTGATATTAGTATACTCCTTATAGTCTAGAATGGTCTGAATCTCTCTATTTAATCCACCCAGAAAATGTGCAAGCATAGCTTCATTCTCCTCAACAATACCACATCTAATCATGCCAGTTTGTAATTCCTGATAATATTCTTCTACAGAATTTTTCCCTTGTCTTAAACGCTGCAATTTTTGAAGCAATTCACGTTGATAATATGGTGGAACCCAACGCGTACGCATAGCAGTTTTCAAAGCAGCCCAAGTAGTTGGAATAGGATATAATCTACAATGTTCAGACCACCATACACATGCAAAACTAGTGAAAGCACAAACAACAGCAGCAACTCGTCTCTCCTCAGGATATTGTAAACATGTAAATCGTTGTTCAGTTTCTAACTCCCAAGTAAGATATATATCAGGAACATATCTACCCTCAAATGGTGGAATATTCAATTT
>NW_021178689.1:0-3876 GCF_002162155.2 Triticum dicoccoides
ATTTATTATGATATGGTATCATGATATGACACTCAACCCTTTCTTTCTGCATTTAATTGTATGCCACCTCATCAAAATTACTTAGTTGTCATGCATAATACTAGATATGATACTACCATTACGACCAAGCTAAGGCAACCAGTCTCTGAACGGTCCGGGCACACGTAGGATGTAGTCTCTAGTAATAATCAGAAATACTTCGGAACAGGTAGATAGGGCATAGTCGTCCAGCGAGAGATCTGGCTTGAAACCTTACACGTCGCTCAGGGACTTTGCCCTAATTGTAGTCTAAAAGGGCTGACAACTCGGTTGGGGGGTTGGGGGCATGGATAACCCACCTTGAGCTAAGCTTGCTCGGGCTGCGGAGCTAGATGACCATGCTTTGCACCACGGGATAGTGATGGTTGCGTTCATTTTGGTACGCAGAGTTCTGATATATGTTCAACACAGTTGTATCATCTTGATATAACGATCGAATGAAAGTGACATTTATCAAAAAAGAAACTATTGAGAATTACTTTGTCTCCTTCTTCCCTGGAAGAAATACTGAGCTCATTTTGTACTTATTAATTAGCAAACTGCCCAATCAATAATCAGGAAATATATCATGCAAATTATACACGCAAGACTTGACTGGATGTATTGAAAAATTAATTTTACTCCAACTTGGAAGGATCAAGGAAAAAACTACCATATATATACACATCGGCAAGTCAAATGAAGGAAAATTCCGCCATGATAGTTATACCGTCTGCATACCAGTAGTTGTTTATGTAGAATATCAAGACCTAGTTGCTAATTAGAGAGCTATTGCATTAAGTCCCAAAAGACTTTACCTAAGAAAACTCTCAAATGACTTGTGCTAATTTAAGTGGTATGATCAACGAAATTACACTCGACCAGACTCTTGCGAGACATTCACACATTGAGTGGATTCATCCGTACATATCGTGTTGTTTTCTAGTAATATATATTTTTGTGCATTTTTCATTAACATATATAGTTTGGGCAGATACATGTTTTTTAGGTGAGCTACTGCGGATATTTTTTTTTGCAGGTTGAACTATTGCGGATACTAGCCAGCCTGAACCATGTACAAGCGGACCACAGCATATGTCACTTGAATCTACTTTTGAATTATTATCCATTTATTGTGTGTATGTAGCTAGGAGACTACACGCAAATCGCCTAGTACCCGCACAAACAATTAAGAACCTTGCAACCAACGCAATAAAGGGGTTGTCAATCCCTTCACGGGCACTTAAAAAAATTGAGATCTGATAAATATAATAAGATAAATATTTTTGGTATTTTTGTTGTATATATTGGACAATAAAGATTGCAAAATAAATAGTAAACTAGAATTGTAGATCGGAAACTTATATGATGTAAAGTAGACCCGGGGGCCATAGGTTTCACTAGCGGCTTCTCTCAGAAAAGCGCATATTACGGTGGGTGAACAAATTACTGTCGAGCAATTGATAGAAAAACGCATAGTTCTGAGAATATCTAGGCATGATCATGAACATAGGCATCACGTTCGTGTGAAGTAGACCGAAATGATTATGCATCTACTACTATTACTCCACACATCGACCGCTATCCAGCATGCATCTAGAGTATTAAGTTCATAAGAACAGAGTAACGCATTAGGCAAGATGACATGATGTAGAGGGATAAACTCAAGCAATATGATAAAACCTCATCTTTTTATCCTCGATGGCAACAATGCAATACGTGTCGATTCCCTTTCTGTCACTGGGATCGAGCACCGCAAGATTGAACCCAAAGCTAAGCATTTCTCCCATAGCAAGAAAGATCAATCTAGTGGGCCAAACCAAATTGATAATTCGAAGAGACTTGCAAAGATATCAAATCATGCATATAAGAATTCAGATAAGAATCAAATATTATTCATAGATAATCTTGATCATAAACCCACAATTCATCGGATCTCGACAAACACACCGCAAAAAAGAATTACATCAAATAGATCTCCAAACACATCGAGGAGAACTTTGTATTGAGATCCAAAGAGAGAGAAGAAGCCATCTAGCTAATAACTATGGACCCGAAGGTGTGTGGTAAACTACTCACACATCATCGGAGAGGCTATGGTGTTAGAGAGCTATAGTTTACCCCAGACCTTCGGGTCCATAGTTATTAGCTAGATGGCTTCGTCTCTCTCTTTGATTCTCAATACAAAGTTCTCCTCGATGTTCTTGGAGATCTATTCGATGTAATACTCTTTTGCGGTGTGTTTGACGAGATCCGATGAATTGTGGGTATATGAACAAGATTATCTATGAATATTATTTGGTTCTTCTTTGCATGATTTGATATCTTTGCAAGTCTCTTCAAATTATTGGTTTAGTTTGGCCTACTAGATTGATCTTTCTTGCAATGGGAGAAGTGATTAGCTTTGGGTTCAATCTTGCGGTGTCCTTTCCCAGTGACAGTAGGGGCACCAATGCATGTATTGTATTGTTGCCATCTAGGATAAAAGATGGGGTTTATATCATATTGTTTGAGTTTATCCATCTACATCATGTCATCTTGCTTAATGAGTTACTCTGTTCTTATGAACTTAATACTCTAGATGCATGCTGGATAGTGGTCGATGTGTGGAGTAATAGTAGTACATGCAGAATCGTTTCGATCTATTTGACACGGCGTGATGCCTATATTCATGATCATTTCCTTAGATATCTTCATAACTATGCGCTTTTCTATCAATTGCTCGGCAGTAATTTGTTCACCCACGGTAATATATGCTATCTTGAGAGAAGCCACTAGTGAAACCTATGGCCCCCGGGTCTCTTTCTTATTATATTGCATCTCTTTTATTTACATCGCATCTCGTTTACTACTTTGCAATCTTTACTTTTCAATCTATACAACAAAAATACCATAAATATTTACTTTACTATCTTTATTATATCTCACTTTTGTGAGTGACGTGAAGGGATTGACAACCCCTTTATCGCGTTGGTTGCAAGGTTCTTGATTGTTTGTGTGGGTACTAGGTGACTTGTGCATTGTCTCCTACTGGATTGATACATTGGTTCTCAAAAATGAGGAAAATACTTGCGCTACTTTGTTGCATCGCCCTTTCCTCTTCAAGGGAAAACCAACGCATGCTCAACAGGTAGCAAGAAGGATTTCTGGCGTCGTTGCCGGGGAGATCTACTTCGAGTCAAGACATACCAAGTACCCATCATAAAATCTTCTCCCTCGCATTACATTATTTGTGATTCGCCTCTCGTTTTCCTCTCCCCCACTTCTAAAATGATTTTTGAAAACCTTTGCATTTTCTTCGCCCCTCTTCCATTCGTCTCTTTCCGCTTGCCTCTTGTGTGTTCGTACTTAGTGCGGTTTGTTGCCATCATGTCTGAAACTGGGGAGGTTGTCATTGAAAAGGATAGTAGCAACGATGGACCGCCGCCGCCTAGGAGCACCCCCCGGAGCAACTCCGCCCCGCGCTGGAGCCACCGGGAGGGGAAGGGCAGGAGGGCCGCCGCCACCATCGACCCCGGGGCCAGGCCGACTGCGGGCGGCGGGGAGGAAGGAGAGAGGGGGCTGGAGGTGGGAGAGAAAGGAGCGCGGTCGACCGCCCTCAGGGGGGCGACGCGGTCGCGAGAGAGGAAGTACAGGCAGACGAGGACGCGGTCCGATCACACCTTATGGACTCATTCAGCACCGTAGACATATTTTATAATGTAGATTCACTCATTTTGCTCCGTATGTAGTCACTTCTTGGAATCTCTAAAAAGACATATATTTGGCAAGGGAGGGAGTATATTAGTATTATTGATGACATTAATTATTGTCATGCATTACACATAATAGCATAACATTTATTATGATATCAAACTC
>NW_021178689.1:7807-10102 GCF_002162155.2 Triticum dicoccoides
TTTATCATTAATATGATTGTGTGGCAGACAAATAGAATTCAATTGCCGCAATATGATGTGGGGCAAGTTGAGATGGTTTTCAGGACAAGTAGTGAGGAAAAACCAATGATTGGGGGGTGGGGGGGGGGGTGAAAGGTGAGAGGGTTGGGGTGTTGGGACAAACCCCGGACCAATCCTCCCCGGCGACACACGCCGGGCAGCCTTTCGGTGCCACAAATGTCGGACGAAGGCAAACGAAGGAGACACCATGATTTTTCTAGCAACGAACACCGTGGCGCACCAACGCCTGTATCTTGGCTTTATTTCTCTCTACGACTCGAACACACAGATGAGGTAATCCGGAAGAACTCTCACATCGACCGGACACACATCATGGTCCCGACGGAGACTACATCTTCTAGGCCCCTCACACTTGGCTCGGCAACACACCGGAGCACGGCTACACACACCGGCCTGGAGGTAGGCGAAGAGGAGTACAGAAGAAGAAGGAGCAGGGAGACACAACAGAATTTCTTCCCAGCGCACGAAGGCTGCAGCCGCACGTACGGACTTGTATTCTATTCCCTCGAGCAACAAACTGGTTGATCCATCTGTTACAACGCACGGGGTATTATACCCTGGGACTCGCCGGGCATGTAGCCACGTCCCAGTCCACGCCCAGCCATTCCAGCCCGCGCCATCCACGCCCCACGCATGCACGTACATGCCCTGGTCGTGTGCGCCCGCTCATGCATGACCGACTCCGGCGCTCCCCCGATCCCGCCAACAGAACACACACGCACTACATACCTGCGCACACTCGCGGACCCGACGCGCCCGTCATGCCCAGCGCGCGCCCATACACTCGCCAGACTCGACCGGCTCGCCGTCGCGACTTATTTGCCCAACACTCTCCCCCTAAGACGCGGCTCAGAACAGGCCGCCGTCCTCGACGCCGGCATCCGCCATCATCGCATGCTCCTCCGCTGGCGCCTTCCGAAGCTGGGGGCATTCTCGCTTGAAATGGCCGCGCTCGCCGCACTTGTAGCAGCGGCCGCGCCTGTTGCCACCGTAGCCCGACGCCATGCTCCGCCTGTCGTCGTCGTCCCGAGGACCACCACGCTGCCGCTCCCGTGCTCGCCACTGCGCCGCCGTGTACATGAGCTGGCCGTCCGCCCGCTCACCGCCCGCCTGTCCACATCGTCGCAGCCGCTCGTCGAAGGCCTTCAGGCGACCGAGCGCGTCCTCGAACGGCATGGTGGAGACGTCGCAAAACTGCTCGATTCCGGCCACCGCAGCGTACAAGCGATCTGGCACAGAATCGAGGAGCTTCTTCACCATCATGGCGTCGTCCAGCGTCGACCCGAGTCCCGCGTAGCGCGCCGCCATGCCGCCGAGCTTGCCGGCGAACCCATCCAGCGTGTCGCCCTCCGCCATGTGCAGCATCTCAAACTCCCCTCGGAGAGTGCCTAGCCGCGCCGCCCGGACTCGGTCCGCCCCGACGAACCTCGCCTTGAGGCTGCTCCACACCTCCGCCGCCGTCTTCTTCGACGCCACCTGAAGCAGCAGATCCTCCGCGAGCGCCCCGAGCAGGTAAGCCCGCGCCGGCTTGTCCTTCTTGGCGATCACCGCCGCCGTCGCGTCCTCCGGCACCACCACCGCCTCCCACAGCCCAGCCGCATCGAGATTGGCCTCGACTTTGATTGCCCATGCGGTGTAGTTGTCACCGGTGAGCATCGGCACCGGCTGCGGCAGTGAGCTGCCCGATCCGCCGGTGTACGGGATGAGCGACATCGCCGGCAATCACCTTCGCAACGAGGCTCTGAATACCAAATGTTGTTGACAAACCCTGGACCAATCCTCCCCGGCGACACACGCCGGGCAGCCTTTCGGCGCCACAAATGTCGGACGAAGGCAGACGAAGGAGACACCTTGATTTTTCTAGCAACGAACACCGTGGCGCACCAACGCCTGTATCTTGGCTTTATTTCTCTCTACGACTCGAACACACACATGAGGTAACCCGGAAGAACTCTCACGTCGACCGGACACACATCATGGTCCCGACGGAGATTACATCTTCTAGGCCCCTCACACTTGGCTCGGCACACCCCGTCGCTCGGCAACACACCGGAGCACGGCTACACACACCGGCCTGGAGGTAGACGAGGAGGAGTACAGAAGAAGAAGGAGCAGGGAGACACAACAGAATTTCTTCCCACCGTATGAACGCTGCAGCCGCACTTACGGCCTTGTATTCTATTCCCTCGAGCAACAAACTCGTTGATCCATCTGTTACAACGCACGGGGTATTAT
>NW_021178690.1:0-1194 GCF_002162155.2 Triticum dicoccoides
TTACTAAATAATTATTTTAGTTATTTCAATTTTGGTCAAATCTGGTCAAACTATGGTCAAACTGTGGTCAAACAATGGTCAAACTAATTATTCAAGAAATATTAGTGTTACTAAATAATTATTGTTTTTTAAAACAATAGTTTCAAACTCAAACAGTGAAATGTGTCACTTCATGCTCAAGCAAAATTCCTGAAGGTTAATAGGATTGACATCTTACTATTGTCAGGAAAACAACAAGTGCAGACTTGGAAACGAAGGTATCTAGAACCCGAAAGTTAAGCGT
This sequence comes from Triticum dicoccoides, assembly GCF_002162155.2. NCBI lineage: Eukaryota > Viridiplantae > Streptophyta > Magnoliopsida > Poales > Poaceae > Triticum > Triticum dicoccoides. The sequence goes on from NW_021178690.1 coordinate 284, forward strand.
GCTCGGGCTGGAGTAGTGAGAGGGATGGGTGACCGTTCAGGAAGTTAGATGATTTGGAATGATGAGGGTTGATTAGAGGATAAATTGAGAAGTGATGAGGGGTGGTGATTACAGACTAGTGGTTAAAATAATTCAGAAGTTTAAAAATAAAAAAAAATTCAAAAAAAAATTTTCAAAAAAAAAAATCATAAAATTTCCTTTAGTCCTGGTTCTGGATTGAACCGGGACAAAAGGGTCAGGGCATTAGTACCGACACTTTAGTCCCGGTTCAGGAACCGGGACTAAAGGCCCTTACGAACCGGGACTATAGGCCCTTTTTCTACCAGTGTTTCGGGGTTTATCGGTAACGTGCCGAGACCACCGGGAGGGTCCCGGGGGTCCACCAAGTGGGGCCACATGCTCCGGAGGCTTGCATGGGCCAAGGGTGGTGAGGGACCAGCCCCTAAGTGGGCTGGTGCGCCTCCCACAAGGCCCAAGGAGCAGCAAAGGAGGAGAGAGGGGAAACCCTAGGCTTAGATGGGCCTAAGGCCCATCCTAGGGGGCGCCCCCTCTCTCCCCCTCTTGGCCGCCTCCCCTTTCCCATCTAGGCTGCCGCCCCCCTAGGGGTGGGAACCCTAGAGGGGGCGCACCCTCCTCCCTCTCCCCTATATATAGTGAGGCCTGGGGCTGCCCATAAAGGGTGATCTGATCTCTGCCTGTTGGGGCAGCCCTCCCTCTTGTTCTTATCTTCTTTCTGAAAGGAAAAATATTCTTACTTGTATATTTACATAGATACTTGTATTATTTTCTTACTTTGATTATTGCATCTTATATAGTGCGATGGTTTTGGTATCCGCCCCCGTCGGCCCTCGTCCTGTCTATGATTTGGATGTGGTATATATATTATCTTTATAACTATTGGTTCATTTATT
>NW_021178691.1:0-778 GCF_002162155.2 Triticum dicoccoides
AGCGGCGAGCGCGGTGTGGACGGCGCGGGTGCGAAGGTGCTTCATCCTCCGCTCCTCAACACGAAGATAGGCCATCGCCCGCTCGTAAGTAGGGTTGGCCATGAGGGTGAGGTTGGAGGCGGCGTTGCCGAAGTCCTCGTTGAGGCCGGCGGTGAGCGTCGAGAGGAGAAGCTCGTCGCCCACCTTGAACCTGACGTCGTTGAGCTCGTCGGAGAGGGTCTTGAGCCGGAGACAGAAGGCGTCGATGGTAGAGTCGTTCTGGTGACACCCAAAAAATTCCTGCTGCAAGAAAACAATCCGTTGAAACTTGTTGTCGGTGAAGAGGCCATTGATCTTGGTCCACACCGTGTAGGCATCGTCCCCATCGCGAACGACGGTGTGAAAGATGTCCGGAGAGACGGTGAGGAAGAACCACCGGATGAGGGTGGCGTCGATGGCGAGCCAGTTGGCGTCGTGGGCGCTGGCAAAGAAGTTGGCTAGACCGTCCACGTGATCACGAAGGTTGTACTCACGGAAGAGGAGATTGAAGTAGGTTTTCCAGGCCTAGTAGTTGGCGGAGGCGTGGGAGAGTATGATGGAAACGTGATCGGAGAGGTGGATGTTGCGGATGTCGGCGGCTCAGGGCTCAACAGGCTCGGACCCGTAGGAGGGGTCGAACGGGTTGCTGGGGTGTGCGCTGGAGGAGGAAGAGGTGCCGAGGGCCGACATGGCAGCAGGGGAGGATGGCGGCGCGAGATGGGATCGAGAGGGTTTTAGGGTTCGGGAGGGAGGCGGCTCG
>NW_021178692.1:0-853 GCF_002162155.2 Triticum dicoccoides
GTTGAGCGTTTATTCAACATTGCATCTTTGAATTGATTATTGCTAATCTTTTGCTACCATATATAGCCAACCCAGCTCCACATATTTCTACACCGTGTATACGTACGCTCCCCTGGCAATTGCTTTACTCAATATTCGGAGTTACTTGACACCGCTGGTTGCCGATCACCGCCTGCTGCATGGTAAGAACTTGTAAGACATTGATATTTGCTTTACTGTGAGCGTTTTACCACCACATCCTAGTAGTTATAGGAACATTATTTTTGGGTTTTGTTTCTTGTTCTACTAATCATGACAGGATCCAGAGTCAATTCATGGGCTTTGTCGATCGCGGGAGACGTGCCACCACCTTTGCAAATACCACAACCGTCACGAGAGGTGCACAAACATCCAAATGCACATGATCAGGTTAATGTATCTATACCACCATTTAATGGCCGTTTTAAACCTGCTTATATATGGAATGGGAGTTCGACATAAAAAATATATTTGCTTCCCATAATTTCGATGAACATAAAAAGGTTAAGGTTGCGGTTGGTTCTTTCACTGGTTATGCTTTGGTTTGGTGGAGTGAATATTGTCGGTTACACCCTGATTATATACCTACTACTTGGGATGATTTGAAACTTGCCATGCGACATACTTTCGTCCCTGCTTATTATACTCGTGACATGATTAAGAAGTTGCAACACTTAAAACAAGGTAGTGAAACTGTAACAAAATATTATGATGATTTACAAACTACCTTGTTGCATTCCTCTTTAGAAGAAAGTGAAGATGATTTTATGGATAGATTTTGGGGAGGATTAAACCGTGATATTCAAGAGATACTAATTCATGAAGAGTGTTATCC
>NW_021178693.1:0-1622 GCF_002162155.2 Triticum dicoccoides
CGCTCAATGTTTTCCTTAGTTAACTCATGCATTTTTAAAATCAATTCAGCACGTTGTTTAGCATCAAAATTAACCTTCTCCGAAGATGGAAGAGGCAACAAATCAATAGGTGCACGAGGTAGGAAACCATACACAACTTCAAAAGGGCACATCTTAGTAGTAGAATGCAATGAACGATTATAAGCAAATTCAATATGAGGCAAGCATTCCTCCCACATTTTCTTATTATTCTTCAAAACAGCCCTAAGCATAGTAGACAACGTTCTATTGACTACTTCAGTTTGTCCATCAGTTTGGGGGTGACAAGTAATACTAAAAAGCAGTTTAGTCCCCAACTTAGCCCATAAACATCTCCAAAAGTGGCTAAGAAATTTAGTATCACGATCTGAAACAATAGTATTTGGCACACCATGCAAGCGAATAATTTCACGAAAGAACAAATCAGCAACATTAACAGCATCATCGCTTTTATGACATGGTATAAAGTGTGCCATTTTCGAGAATCTATCCACGACAACAAATATGCTATCCCTCCCCTTCTTTGTTCGAGGTAAACCTAAAACAAAGTCCATAGATATATCCTCCCAAGGAACACTAGGTACAGGCAAAGACATATATAAACCATGAGGATTGAGTCGTGACTTAGCTTTTTGACATATAGTGCATCGAGCAATAAAACGCTCAACATCCCGTCTCATCTTTGGCCAAAAGAAATGTGTAGCAAGTACGTCCTCCGTCTTCTTCACGCCAAAGTGTCCCATTAATCCTCCTCCATGCGCCTCCTGCAGCAACAAAAGACGAACGGAGCATGATAGAGGCGAGGGTGTCCCGATCTTTCGATGAGATGATAACTATCGATTTGGTGGAGACGACTTTGACAATCCGACTACAAACATGCACGACGTTGCGCCTTAGCAATCGCTAAACCAATCTCCTGAGGTTACTGATGATGCCGGAAGCACGATCAGCCTGACCACGAAGGTCTATTCCTGCAAGCAATCGAAGAACGAGCAAGAATATGATAAAGCAATCTGAATATTGCAAATATATATGAGGTATTGATAATGGAGGGGATCCGGAAGCGGTCTTGGTCTGGTCGTTGGACACAAACGAAGTACACGAAGTTGCAATGGCTAACTTTTAACTAAACAAATCCCCAGGAAAAGCTACTAGATGGATCTACTTATATAGGAGCAAGGGGTGGCGGCCAAGGAGATGGGAGGACGTCCCAAGGCAGCCTAAAACTAAATCTAGGTCGTACAAGGCCAATGGGCCCAAGTGGAGGTGATGTAACACCTTTGGACTTGTAGTTTGACTCGGATTCTGCTGCAGCATCAGATTGTTTCGTCCACAACTCAACGCTCCGGACGAATTTGAAGGTGATTCCAATTGGGTTGGAAAGTGCACAAAATCTAGTTTCCAACAAAAAAAGAATCACCCAATTCGGAGTCCGTATGAAAAACTTGTGTGCGTTTTGAGTCAGGTATGTCTGTGCAGTCCGAATCTGAATCCAGAACGTGAGAGACTTGGACTCTATCTTCTCTTGGGCCAAAAGTGACGTGAGAGAACTTTTTGGACAGCAAATAAACATCTCTTTCTTCCTTATCTTCATATGTGGATTG
>NW_021178694.1:0-1020 GCF_002162155.2 Triticum dicoccoides
AAAAAAAGATTGTGAGGCTTTAGAAATAGTTTGCCATTTTCATAAATTAAAAAGGCATTTAATTTATTTCTTAGGCCACTGTTTGAAGTAGCTTAGGCCACTCAAACCTTTTTGCAAAAATGTTGGTTCACCACCAAAATTAGTTGTGGATTATTCTGCACATGATGAACATTTTTGTTTTCATGTCTGAGCATTTTGAATTTCAGACAAAATTTGAATTTGAATTCAACTGGAATGTGAAAGAACATGAGACAATAATGATCAGGCACATGTTTAGCAAAAAGATTAACTTAACCCCAGGGGTTACTGTAGCATCATTACACCGGGGTGTTACAACTCTCCTCCTCTAAAAAGAAATTCTCGTCCCGAGAATTAAGAGGTAGAAGGGAAGAGATCGGGGTATTCAGCCCGGAGGTTATCTTCGCGTTCCCAAGTGGCTTCCTCTTTAGTATGATTCGACCATTGCACCTTGAGGAACTTGGTAACCTTCTGGCGGGTTCGACGTTCAGCTTCTTCAAGAATGCAGATCGGATGCTCTTTGTAAGTGAGATCATCTTGAACTTCAATCAATTCCAGATCCACTTCACGTTCCGGATCCTTGAAGCATCGACGAAGTTGCGACACATGGAAGACGTCATGGACGTGAGAGAACTGAGGTGGCAACTCCAATTGATAAGCCACCAGTCCACGACGGGCGAGAATACGGAAGGGACCAATGTAGCGAGGAGCTAACTTTCCCTTGACTCCGAACCGATGAGTGCCTCTCAAAGGAGTGACACGCAGATAAGCTTGTTCACCAGGTTGATAAGTTGAACCCCAGTGTTTCCGGTCATAGTTGCTCTTCTGGCGGGATTGGGCCGCCTTGAGATTATCCCGGACAATGCGAACCTGCTCTTCAGCTTGTTGAATAATGTCCGGACCAATGAGTGCTCGTTCCCCAGTTTCGGACCAATTCAGAGGGGTTCGGCACTTACGTCCATAAAGCACTTCAAAGGGTGCCATCTTCAAGCTGGCTTGATA
>NW_021178695.1:0-1451 GCF_002162155.2 Triticum dicoccoides
ATTCCACATTGTTTTAATTGAAGACCAAACTCGTAACTCAAATATTTGTCTCCGCGATCAGATCGCAGAAACTTTATTTTCTTGTTACGATGATTTTTCCACTTCACTCTGAAATTCTTTGAACCTTTCAACTATTTCAGACTTATGTTTCATCAAGTAGATATACCCATATCTGCTCAAATCATCTTGTGAAGGTCAGAAAATAACGATGCTTGCCATGAGCATCAGCACTCATTGGATCGCATACATCGGTATGTATTATTTCCAATAAGTCAGTAGCTCGTTCCATTGTTCCGGAGAACGGAGTTTTAGTCATCTTGCCCAAAAGGCACGGTTCGCAAGCATCAAGTGATTCATAATCAAGTGATTCCAAAATTCCATCAGTATGGAGTTTCTTCATGCGCTTTACACCAATATGACCTAAACGGCAGTGCTACAAACAAGTTGCACTTATCATTATTAACTTTGCATCTTTTGGTTTCAATATTATGATTATGTGTATCACTACGATCGAGATCCAACAAACTATTTTCATTGGGTGTGTAACCATATAAGGTTTTATTCATATAAACAGAACAACAATTTATTCTCTTACTTAAATGAATAACCGTATTACAATAAACATGATCAAATCATATTCATGCTCAACGCAAACACCAAATAACACTTATTTAGGTTCAACACTAATCTCGAAATTATAGGGAGTGTGCGATGATGATCATATCAATCTTGGAACCACTTCCAACACACATCGTCACTTCACCCTTAACTAGTCTCTGTTTATTCTGCAACTCCCGTTTTGAGTTACTAATCTTAGCAACTGAACTAGTATCAAATACTGAGGGGTTGCTATAAACACTAGTAAAGTACACATCAATAACATGTATATCAAATATAGTTATGTTCACATTGCCATCCTTCTTATCCACCAATCACTTGGGGTAGTTCCGCTTCCAGTGACCAGTCCCTTTGCAGTAGAAGCACTTAGTCTTAGGCTTAGGACCAGACTTGGGCTTCTTCACTTGAGCAGCAACTTGCTTGCTGTTCTTCTTGAAGTTCCCCTTCTTCCCTCTGCCCTTTGAAACCAGTGGTCTTGTCTACTATCAACACTTGATGTTTTTTCTCGATTTCTACCTTCGTCAATTTCCGCATTACGAAGAGCTTGGGAATCGTTTCCGTTATCCCTTGCATATCATAGTTCATCACGAAGTTCTACTAACTTGGTGATGGTGCCTAGAGAATTCTGTCAATCACTATCTTATCTGGAAGATTAACTCCCACTTGATTCAAGCGATTGTAGTACTCAGACAATCTGGGCACATGCTCACTAGTTGAGCGATTCTCCTCCATCTTTTAGCTATAGAACTTGTTGGAGACTTCATATCTCTCAACTCGGGTATTTGCTTGAAATATTAACTTCAACTCCTGGAACATCTCATATGGTCCATGAC
>NW_021178696.1:0-954 GCF_002162155.2 Triticum dicoccoides
TGGCCCCATCTCCGTCCATATAACAAGCGTAAGCTCGAGTTTCGTTCCAAGAAGTGTGTTTTTCTTGGTTATAGCTCTCTTCATAAAGGATACAAATGTCTTCATGTTCCCACTAATCGTGTCTACATCTCTCGGGATGTTGTGTTTGATGAGCATGTTTTTCCCTTTGCCAAACTCCCTGTGTCCACTACCGAGCCACCTGTCATGCATTCATCCTCTGTTGCTTCTGACCAATTTGATGATGTTGCATATTCTCCTCTATTGTTGCCTAACCATGGTGCAGGCACTGGTCGTGGGGCTCGTTTGGAGATTCTGGAAGCGCCATCTTCCTCTTCGTCGCCATCGCCTTCATCCTCGGCACCTTCTGTTGTGCATGAGGAGCACATGGCGCCCCTGCATGGCCTCGATTTCCGTGCTCATGCACGGCCGATCGACGTCCTGGCCCGGTCGCCTCTGGCTTCTGGGCTGCCTTCGCCATCGTCGCGCCCTGCAACCCCGCCGACTGGGCCGGCCTCCTCGGTCCCCGTCTCGCCCAGGGCGTCGGGGCAGTCATCACCAGGCCTGGCCTCGCCCGCCCCTGCCTCGCCCAGGGTGTCTGGGCCCTTCTCACCAGGGCCGGCCTCGCCTGCTCTCGCCTCGCCAAGGCCGTCTGGGCCGGTGTCACCGGAGCTGGCCTTGCCCACCCTCGGTTCGCCCATGGCCTCTGAGCCCCTGTCGTCGGGCCAGTCTTCGCCATGCAGCCCGGAGTCGTCTGTCCCGAGCTCGCCTGAGGTGATTCCTGCATCTCCGGCGACCGTCACGTCTCCGTCACCTTCGCCTCCGCCGGCTCCTGCTGCTGCTCTACGTCCACATACGCGCAGTCGGAGTGGCATTTTTCAGCCTAAGCAACGTCACGATGGCACAGTTGCTTGGTTAGCGGCGTGCATGTCTGCTGCTCTCGCAGATCCATCCTCT
>NW_021178697.1:0-767 GCF_002162155.2 Triticum dicoccoides
GGGTAATCTATCGCAGACAAACAACAAGCATACAATAAGTACTCATCTAATGCACAGGGAAATCTCGAATAAAAGATCTAACCAGAGAGTTCAAATTAAGAACCCTGGTTGCAAAAGAATCGAATCAAATAAAGCATCGAAAGTCAAACGACGAAAGAAAACAACTCGGTTCTAGCAAGTTGAAACTAGGTCAAAATTTTACAGTAACAAAACTTAGTTTAAGTTGGTTAGTCGGAACGGCGGTTTCGAGGCGAAACTCCAGGCATTTGAATCACCTGATTCCGATAAACGAGCAAGAAGATAGACTAGAAAGAAGATCGGATCTGAAATCACGATCGGAAGAATCGCGGAATAAATCCGACGAGAAAAGAGAACGACGAACGGTTAAACGAACGGACGTTCATTAACCTAGAAGAATCCGGTGATCACGTTCGTTAGGACGAACGGTCCGGCGAACGGTAAAAAGGCATCTAAATCGGAGAAGAAAACGAATCCGATCTAGGGTTCCGGAGAAGAAATCCGAACGAAAAACTGATCTAGAAAACCGGAACGGTTTAGAGAAGAAAAGAATCAGAACGATTAGAAGAAAACGATCCGAGAAAAGAAAAGGTGACGCGGCGCGGGGCTAGTACCTCGAAGAGCGAGGGGCTCCGGCGGCGGCGTAAGGCGGCGGCGGCGTTGGGTGTGGGGTGGCGCGGTGGTGAGGCGGCGGCGGCGTTGGGTGGCGCGGTGGTGAGGCGGCGCGGCGTTGGGTGGCGCGATGGTGA
>NW_021178698.1:0-1277 GCF_002162155.2 Triticum dicoccoides
CCCCCCAGGGCCCCCGTCCCGGCTAACCCTGTAGCGTTTGACCACGGGATCTAGCCCTTTGACTTTGCACGGACGGGCTTTGACCAGTGGACCTCTCCACCCGGTTGTGTTAGGTCGGACCAGAGGAACACTTTGGAGCAACATCCGGGCCAAACCCACAGCTACATCCACTCCGTGTAGACCCGACGCGTCCGTTTCCCCCCTCCAGGTGCCGGCGGCGGCGGCGGCCATGAGGGGTGGGGGCACACCCCGGAGACGCGTGCTGGGCGTTTGCAACCGCCTCAACACTTCCAGATTTGTGAGAGGCCGCCTACGCAAGATTTGACGGTATGCTAGCCCCCGGAGGCCGCCGGCCACAGTCGTAGACGTGCGAAGAGCAATCCGCGTAGAGGGAAGTGTTCAGATACTTCTCCACCACAAAAAATTATGAAAAATTACCATCAGTCCTATATCACATGTGCCCACGTTGTGTAAAAAACTCATGATTTTATCGCGCTCCAAGTATTTAATAATATTCACGCTGCATCGTTACCGCAGAACGCCTACTACCGTTTCATTGCCGTCCGTGAGGGGGGGCCACAACCCAGAGACGCGTGCCGCCTCTTCGGACATGCCACAACACCACCCCGCATGTATGAGGGCTCGGTACGACGCTCCGGTGGCATTGCTACCCCCCCAGGGCCCCCGTCCCGGCTAACCCTGTAGCGTTTGACCACGGGATCTAGCCCTTTGACTTTGCACGGACGGGCTTTGACCAGTGGACCTCTCCACCCGGTTGTGTTAGGTCGGACCAGAGGAACACTTTGGAGCAACATCCGGGCCAAACCCACAGCTACATCCACTCCGTGTAGACCCGACGCGTCCGTTTCCCCCCTCCAGGTGCCGGCGGCGGCGGCGGCCATGAGGGGTGGGGGCACACCCCGGAGACGCGTGCTGGGCGTTTGCAACCGCCTCAACACTTCCAGATTTGTGAGAGGCCGCCTACGCAAGATTTGACGGTATGCTAGCCCCCGGAGGCCGCCGGCCACAGTCGTAGACGTGCGAAGAGCAATCCGCGTAGAGGGAAGTGTTCAGATACTTCTCCACCACAAAAAATTATGAAAAATTACCATCAGTCCTATATCACATGTGCCCACGTTGTGTAAAAAACTCATGATTTTATCGCGCTCCAAGTATTTAATAATATTCACGCTGCATCGTTACCGCAGAACGCCTACTACCGTTTCATTGCCGTCCGTGAGGGGGGGCCACAACCCAGAGACGCGTGCCGCCTCTTC
>NW_021178699.1:0-1171 GCF_002162155.2 Triticum dicoccoides
ACTAGCGGAGTTGGCATATCACAAAATGACATGTTGTGCAAGTTAGCATAGCTTTCAGAAATGAAGGAGTGAGATGCTCCAGTATCGAATAGAACTGATGCTGGGTGACAATTGACAAGGAGTGTACCAAGAACGACATCTGGATCATCATGAGCGTCTTTAGCTGAGACGTGATGCACACGTCCACGTTCAGTGGAAACTGACTTGGCACTGATCATCTTGCGTGATGGCTTAATACAGCCAACAGTCTTCTCAGGCTGGGGTGGAGCATAACTAGTTTGAGAGCAATTACGTGCATAGTGTCCTGGCTTCCCGCATGTGAAGCAAGTCCCTGAGGTTGGACGGGGACCCGCACTAACAAGCGGTCTACCAGTAGGCCTGGGTGGAACATACGACTGAGCTGGGGAAGGCACCACATAGGACGGCCTCGGTGCATAACCGGAAGGAAGAGCGGAGTTTGGAACCCAAATCCGGCATTTCAGGGAACTAGAGCCAGAGGAGGATCCCAAATCACGGGTGTGCTTACGAGACTCCTCGTAAGTGAGTTGAGCTGTCTCTGCATTGATGGCCTTGTTCACAAGGGCTTGGAATGTATCACAATGATGCAGGTGGAGATCACGACGCAACTTGGGGTTGAGACCCTTCCGGAACCTAGCCTGCTTCTTAGCATCCGTGGACACTTCTTCTGTGGCATAACGTGCGAGGTTCTCGAACTCTCTGCTATAAGCATCAACAGCCAACTTACTCTGGGTGAAACTACAGAACTCCTCTCTCTTGCGATCAAGGAGGGCTTGGGGAATGTGATGCTCGCGAAAAGCCTCAGTGAAATCCTTCCAGGTAGGAATCTGGCCAGCTGGAAGCATAGCCTCATAGTTCTGCCACCAAAGACTAGCAGGACCTTCCAGGTGATATGTGGCATAAGTGACCTTGTCATCTTCAGCTACGTTCGCGGAACGCAGCTTATGGATGATGCTACGGAGCCAGTCATCTGCATCGAGTGGCTCGATGGAATGATGAAAGGTAGGTGGGTGCAAACGAATGAAGTCATGAATGGTCACAGACTTGTTGGACTGATGTGCGGTGTTCTCCTCGATACGTGCCAACAAGTGGTTGGACTCACGCTTGTTCCTCCCCATCTCTAGCATGAACTCTGTCAACGAAGGCTGGTCGG